>NC_142415.1:12465000-12570000 GCF_059516105.1 Syngnathus floridae
TCATATGGAAGTTGTATGCGCCACCAGGCAGCAATATATCACAGCCTGGGCCAGAGGGACACACAGAGTCACTGTGGGCAGAAATCACGCACAAAGAAGAATGTTCACATAGATGCCACCCACCACAGTTCCGGGGGACAGATCCTTCTCTGTTCAACCTCTGTCTTTTTGCTGGAAATTCCCTTAATGACATGCCATCTTCCACGGTGTACATACGCAGAGGAGCATGCAAATGGCCGCGTAATAAATGGTGAGGGCACATAAGGCCAGCGAAAAGAAAGGGAGAGGACATTTAAAAGATGTCAAGAAAATAGGTTCTGGATATTCCCTTGGCCCGAGGCTGTTTAGCCAATAGGCAGAAGGCGCTCGTATAACACCCGCCCTTCCTTTGCCCCGGTCCTCTGAACTTGGAGTGGCCAATGTTGGAATGTTGAAGCCACTTATGTTCGCATGCACATCAAAAGTGATTAAGTACAAGCCTTGTGGATTAAGATGAGTCCGTAGACCTTCACATCTCTAGTTAACCTCCCCAAAGCACTTGGCTTCCTTCTGCCACAACAGTATCCAAGTTCATCTTGGCTCCTCCTTTGCTTGTGGAAGTAATACCAGATTACAGAGCAACTGTTGTTAAATGTTGATATAATGTGTTTTTCTTCTTCTTTTTTTCCCTTGCCTCTCTTTGTTTGAACAGCTGCACCGTAGCAGCGGGACATGTAGCGCCGCCGCTTACTTTTAGCAGAACTGACATTTCACTTCAGCACAACATACACCGCAGTTGTGAAATGGGAGCTTCTATTGGTCACAATATCTGATTAAATAAATGGTTTATGTCGTAGTTATTCACCATTTCCTTTATTTCTACCGCCTGTCTTTGTTAAAAGCCAGCTGTGTCAGGATTGGCACACACCAAAGTGCCGTGTGGGTTAACTAATCCATCTGTGACTCAGGTACATGGGACAAGTTCAGACAAGATACACAAAACACTAACACACAGATATGCACGGTCCACACTACGGGGGTATTTTCGCATGACGGTATAAGAAAACAAAGGATAAGAGGAGAAGGTGAACACACAAAAACAGATTTTTTTTCTTTTTAAAGAAAAGTCTTTAGGTGTGTTAATAGGAGATGGAAGAGGATCAGAAATCACCTTCACAAAGGTTAAAAGAGCCCTTAAACATTTGAACTGCAACCCTCAACCTTACTCACACGCTCCATGTGTGACTGTGTACATGTGACGACCCTTTTGCAGCTTGGAAGCTGTCCCAGCATTCAGATGGGCTCTGTCAACACAGAGATTCCAGAGAGGAAGCGGGGTTTTACGGCAGCGGCAGGCTGCGCGCACACCCAGGGCCCGCAAAGACCGGGAGCCAGAAGAAGACAACCTGCTCCGTATCTGCACTGTGCCAGTGGCAAGTTTGAGCCCCGTGGCACGGTGAGCCTTAGTAGCAGCAGTGAGCCACATGCTTCCTTGCTTCCTCACTTCCTTCCTTTTTCCACCTGCCACCTCAAGAAGCAAATAGCTATTGGCTGCTCAATAACGTGGCTCTAGTGCATTGGCGTAAATGCCCCCTCACTCTTACACACACTTACACACACACACACACACACCAACACACTCTCCCCGCCTTGACAAGGTTGTATTGACAGAGCAGTTACACACTGCTCCCCATTGGGGGAGATCCTCCACATTGTGCCCCAGGCAGCTGATAAATGGAACTCATAGAGTACCTGTAAGCATGATCTTCTGCGCATGGACGCGCAAACGTGCATTTGTGTGTACACACAGCTCAATATTACTGTACTAATGCAGACATAAGTGAGGGTAAGGGAGGGGCTTTATGATATATAATGCAATAAAGCCATGAAGCTGCAGGGAGGAGAAAAAGAACATGAAAAGAAAAAACAGAGCTACAGCAGTTGAGGCCACCTTTTGTGTGTTTGGCTCAATGATGTTGTCATACAACAGCTGAAAGCTGTCTAGGCATGTTGCGCCTTAGGTGGAACTAAAGCAACCAAGTAGCACAGTCTATGTCACATTCCCGCATTGCGATTGGGAAACCCTGATATGATCATTGTGACATCTCACCAGCATTACCTGTGTAACCTGCTAATGAATTCAGAGAAATGTGAAAAGGAAACACAGGAGTACAATGACGTGAATACACAATTGTATTTTACTTCCTCTTGGCATGTGACTGTTTATTACAAGATGTGAACAAGGTGCTTTTTATTCCTCCAGTGTATGACGTTGGAATGAAGTAACACGTTTTAGCGGCCCGGTGGCCTTCAGTTCCAGAAGAGAAACATAGTCTTTCCAGCGTCCCCGGGTTCTGTACCCAGCGGTACGTGTCCACGACACTTCACCTGGGAAGAATTCGAAACAGTAGCCTTGGACACCTCATATAGTAGTTTCTCTCTACAATTCCCAATGATAAGACATTATAGACAGACACAGAGATAATTGTACTGCTTCGAGGAATCTGGAAATTAAGATCCTGACGTTGGCATAGCTGGTTATGATTTGTCTATTCTACACAAACTTATCACTTGGGAAAAACTAAGGAGAAGCAAAAAGAATATCGGAAAGGGTGACACCTGGCCCAAGTGGTCTTCTGGGAGGAGCCATACCCGATATTAGAGAAAAATGCTACAACATGGTAGAGAAAAGTCTCTCCCTCTCGGATCTGCCACTGATAAATAGCTTGGGGTGGAGCACTTGCTTTCACTTTGTGATATGATGTCAGTAACCTTCATTGATCTGCAGCCAGGCAGTGGGCCTTATCACCGCCTCTGCCTCGTGATATACTGTGATCCAAGGCCCTGACTGCTTTTTAATACAGTGCACTTTAGGTAACGGTGTCGCAGGCTAAACACCCGGCTTACCAGCACCTGCGAGTGTATTTCAACAACAGGGTAACCTGTCGAACTAGTAAAGTAAGAAAATCATGTCATGGAAATTGTTTTACTCCTTTGATGTGATAAGGCTTCACAAAAGGAAGTGGGAAGGTGTACTGAACTGGTTATGTTCCCAAAGGTCATACAATCTGAGCACCTCCAATCTGTTCTTGCCGGTGGGTGCAACCCGTGATGTATTCAAAGGACAAATCAACACAAGTGTCAGAACATTGAGCTTGTGTTGACAGAGCACAGCACTCTTAGCAGGACAGAGTTAGTGCCGACAGCCACTTCCTTTCAGCAGATTTATACACACCTGAGGTGAATGCCAAGAGATGGACTCTGTTTTATGTTCACCCTTAAACCAATAAAAGGACACGGAATTCAGCTTCTTGTGAACTCAGACTGAGGCGTCCATGTGACCCTTACACATTAAGCAGTGTATTTGGCAGAAGAAACCGTGTCTCGGAAAAGTATAGCGAGAAAGAAAATTGAAGAAAAATTTTTAAACTGTGCGTGGTCACTATTGTGGGCCAGAATCCCAAAGACAAAAATAAACAGAAAACAACAGTTCCTACAGTAGATAGATACACTAAGTATTTGGAGTTACCATGACATTACTGCATTTCTGTACTAGACCTTACCCCTTTGACTATCTTTGATTGATTCAAGTATAATAACTATATATAACTTCGGTAGTACGTTATAAAAAAAATGTGGGTGGGACGCCTACTACCAAAGCACCAGCTCCATGTACATAGGGTGAGGTAGGCTGCAGATAAAGGAGACCGGACGACGAGCAGGAGAATTATCCCAACTATTGATTTTAGCTGTTGGGTATTACAGAAGGAAACAGCGGGTTTATCTGGCTAGGATCCCTCTGCACTTTCACTAACTAAACGAGTATTTTCAGAGCTTATCAGGCAAACAGCCTATTACTGATGGTCTCATCCTCCCCCGCAACCAAAAAAAAGGTTGGTCACCATTCTGTTGTTACTCAATGGATTTCTTAGGAGAACTTTAAGACAGCTCCAAAAAATGGATTGTTATCTGCATGATAGGACAAATATTCGGACATTTTAATAATTTAATTAACCAGTCAGCGTGACAAATACTGTCATTAATCTGTCATTTCACTAACAATTTTTGGAAAGGGTCTGACCTCCACATATTCTGTTCATATCTGTATAATGCCCAATAGTTGTCTACATGTTGTATGTGCTTACCATTCCCCATTGTTTGCCATTTACTGTGGGTCAATGCCATTTCTATGACTTCTGAGGACTACTAGAAGCAGAGATAATAGCTAAAAGTCCTTTAATCCCTCAGAGGAGCCCAATACAAGCCTTGATTTCAAGGAGAAATGTATATTTTAATTACCAACTGAAAGTTCCAGTCATATACGTGTGTGGTACCTTTAGCTGGATCCTTGCAGCATCTTATCTACAAAATGGAAAGAAAACATATGCGTGTGCTGCTGTATAAGGTGGAATGCATTAAAAACAATATCGTACTCAGAGACATTCAAAATATGTAGCCATTTCCCAATATTAATAATGACGAAGAGGCGAGACGCGAAAATTTCCCTCAGCAATTACGGCAAAAATCTATACGTCCTGATCAATGTGCAATCCCAGGGATTGTCTTAATACATATAGAATATAGACAACACTGCCTGCATGTGTGTGTGAATGTGTGTGTGTTGCATGAATTTACTGTGGCGTAAAATGAGCTCAACAATATGGGAATATTATTGAAGGAATAAAAGCTGGTTGTAATGATTTACATATTTCATCACAGGCTGCAATGAACACAAGTGATTAAACACATTCAATATGGGAGGGAAGGGAGAGGATATTGACAAGAATGAACAAGACAAAGTGCTGAACAGAAGAAAACGATAAAGAAATAAAACGACTTCCTATTTGGATGAGCCATGCTAAAAGTGTATCATGGTTCAATATGACAGGGGATAAATATGTTCAAGATGCGCCTTATACTTATCCAAGCCAGTCTTAGTTTCGTTGAAGACTTCATCAGCCTAGTCAACACTACAGATGAGTGCTTTATGGTCTACTCAACAAGCAGCAAGTGTGCCACTAGTAGTGAAGTCAATAAGGTGGTAAGAAGCCAGATCTTCCCTACTATTGGCAACCACCAAGGGGGGGAAGTGCCTGTCTGCCCACCGGCCTGCCTTTACCTCTCCATGTCAGCCCTCCAATTTGCTTGGGGCGGAGATAAATCTTATCTCAGAGACCTGATTAAGTTTTTAATTTACACTCCAATCAATAGCCCAGGTCTATTGGCAATGTGTCTAAAACTCTATTTACCAAAGGATTCCCTGCTATCAATTGATCAAAGACCGGCAGCCATAAATTATGGGAACATGTGCAAGGGAAGAGGGGGTGTCAGACAGAAAGTAGTCTCGGGTGGGAAAGTGAGATTGCCAGGTCAAATGTGGCTGATATTTAGGCGGGAACGTGGACGCAGGGTGGAGCTGTGCTGATTATACGTCAACAATTAAGGCTGGACAGCTGACATGGCAAATGTTGGCGAGTCAGGTTACAACGGTAGAGCATCAAAAAGGGCGAAGCTTAATGTAAATGAGGACGAACATTACAGTAAAAGGTCCTAGTCATTCAGTACTGCTTTAGTTTATACACATTTGATTAAAAACATATATGTATATTTGTATTAATATGTTCTGTGCAGCTCAACTGATCAAAACACAGAGTTCTGATTATTGTTTAGTTGGTAGAATATAAATTAAACAGGCAAAATCAACCTGTTTTTATCCATCTGAGGGGGACGGCAATTTTGCCAATTGCCGATCACAGCTCACGAGTTTTCCGAAGCATGATTGGTTGTGACCTGAAACGTGAAAACTGTGATCTCATTTTCAGTTGACAGCAACGGGGGCAAAATGGCCACCCCCTGTGAAGGATAAAAACGGGAGAATTTTGCTGCTTAACTCGTATGCCAATATGAATCAGAATGCCGTGTTTAGACCACTGGGGGCACATACAAGATATTATTGTGAAAAAGGTTTGAGGGTATTCACTCAATAAAAAAAAATCATGGAGTGAGAGTACTCACTTCCGATCGTGATCTGTTTACTTTTTCCTAACAGAATAAGTCTACTTCTTGTATGCAGAATTCCTACACGGCTTTTCCCAATTTCATCCATTTTTCCTGAAAAACACGAGTAAAGGACTGCTCATGCAGCCACCACAACATCTAGGCAACGGCTATTTTGAACCATCCAGATATTTGCTTAGGACGAAAAAAGATTAGGATTAGCTACAGCACTCCCGACCATCTGAAGTGTAAAGATCCAGTTAATCCTAACCGTCTTCACCTGGTTTCAGAGTGGGGCTCACCGGGGATAATAAAGGTGGTACCAGTGGGCTTCAGAGTGAAGGGCACAAGCACAGTTCAGGCCAAAGAACTGTGCTGTTCCCATGCAGAGGAAGGGGAAAAGAGGGCAGCGTTATCACAGTTTGAGAGTGTCGTCATTTCTCCACTGACCCTGCTGACTTGCCGATTTCTTAACATGAGATCATTTTGGACAGCTGACCTCGATATTGGCCTGAGGATGAAACTGATTCTATGGATCTTCTTTTGCCCCCACACAGCATACAAAACATATCCAGGCCACACATTTACCAGCCAAAGCAAGGCTTGTTATTCAAACTCAAGACATTCTTTGGTGTTATGCCATCAGTGCGTTTACATTCCAGAAGTGGACACGTAACAAAAATAGAACATTAGCTGTCCAGGGCATGAAACTACAGGTGAGAAGAGCTTTGCATGTTTTCCAACCACCACTTAAAAGCGTAACATACAATAATAATAATGACGGAAAACACTGCAGCAACAAATGTTTCGGAGGATGTCCCGAACTACTTTGTCATTAGTGGAGGAGCTGTCTGCTAACATCAGGCATAAACATGTCAGAATTACATGTAATTATAGGTGGAGAACTTCCGTGCCGCTGTATTAATCACCTGTGCAGCTGGTTGCGTGGTGAGACGACTAGAGCACGGCGCTATGCTCACCTTCAGCTCCGTCCAAGGGGGGACTAACGGGGTTCATCAAGGACATGAAGGCTCACGCAAGGCCGGAGAGCTTGACTTGAGGGTCCTCTGCTGGATTAAGAGCCACCGACGAATCCGTGTAATCAGTCCTATCCTTGTGTTTCTCCCACTCTGCCTCTCTGGCTAATGTCTCCGCCTGATTCGATTGAGGCAATTAGGCAGTAATCTATAGAGCCAGGGAGTGATGGAAACATTTCCCACTGTCCTCCTCATGTTTCTCAGAGCTGCTATAATTAGCTAACTTTGTTTCTCATTAAACATCAGAGCAGTATTTACATACCCAGATCCAATTTGGCTCTACAGAGCCCGATCCTTTTAAACCTTCTTGAAAAACCTGAAGCACATCTGTAAACAGACATAAAAGGGGGCGCTCTCTAATCTGCAGTTATTTGAATCAAATATTTATATTCGGTATAAAAAAAAGACAATGTATCTTCAACGGACGGATAAATACAAAACAGGATTACAGTACATATTGATTATAGACCTCTGTGTTGTACTGGTTGTGACTAAAGTGTAACAGGAAGTTTGTCCCTACAAAATACTCAGGCGATATTTCATTGCTCCATGCAATGATTCAACTGGCCCAGCAATATTTGCCTATGACTCATATACAGTTTATATTAACAGGGAACATTAGAAGGGTGGAGTTGAAGAGAAGACAGTTATAAAGTCCTGTACGGATTTTAATTAAGCTACGTGTGTCAACGTTCGGTTCAAATGACATATTACAGGCATTTCTTGCAATGTGGAAAGTTATTTGGAGTGTTAATCATGGCCAGTCACTCTATCAACAAAAAAAAAAAAACCTGATCAAATAAATAAATGTCATCTCTTCCTGTAATCATTAACCAAAACACCCCACCCAGTTAGTAGATGCCTACAAAAATTTGGTAAATCATGAAAAAGAAAAAAACTATTTTGCATAGTTATTTGTAATTACATTCATGCTGTGTTTGGTTCAAATTTGATGGCCAACATTACCGGCATCCAACCAAAAGAATCCGCTTGCGTACTTAGTGAACCCAGTGACATGTGTGGCACTGAGAGCTAAATCATACATTCTCTGTTCAAAATGAGGTGTCACTTCCTCATTTAAGGCCACATGAGTAAATCAATAAATGACATGCATAAACAAGCACTTCACAACATCTAATTTGACTACTATGAGCCCATTAACCACCTCATACATCAACAGCATTTTGTTTGCAAAGTATGTTCTGACTGAGGTGTGAATCCTGTCAAACTCCTAAATAATTTTACATTGCCATGGTAATGCAGTGAGTTCCAACCATGCAACAATGGTGAAAAGCATTTTCCTCAATATCAACACAGTATGTGCATGTAGAGGTGTTGAAACAAGGGAGGGATGTCAGCGTTTTAATTGCCTAATATTTAGATGTGGGTGAAGCGCGGACAAATCCAACATAGTCCGTATGCTCACTTATGGTCGGCTATAGCTTGAAAACAGGCGTCCAGCCAAGACTGAGGAGAAAGGTAATTCAATCAGCAGCACTCCATCTTGACATAGATTCACTTTGTCAGTTCTGCCTCTCCAGTAATTCATCTTTCTGGAAACTTACACTATCCCAACAGTCATTCCTTTCAAGCGTGATACCTGCTAGAGGGGTGAAAACACCAGCATCCCTTAAGATCCCAAAAACACATTTTCTTTTCTTGGTTCCTCTGACCAAAAAAAGGCCTACTTGTGGAAAGAACATCTTGCGTGTGCATATACGGGGCATAATTCCTGCAATTATGCGTGAAGTGGCGCAACTTTCATTTAGACAACACGAACGCTCACAGACACATAAACGCTGTGACCACTGATGGAATGCATACATAAACAGTCCAAGGGTAGGGGTCCAGATGGGCAGTCAGGGAGGCCTGTCATGGGAAAGCTCTTGTCTTGAAAGCCCTCCGCAGTATGCTCCTCTCCGGCCTTCTGTTCAGCTCCGCAGCTTGCCGCTGTGAGCATTACAGGGTTAACTGCTGTGCCCAGTCACAGGCGTGAAGTGAAACAATCAAATAATGGCTGTGAGTGAGCGCTCAAAGGCAGGGGGCAGGGCGGGGGCTCGCCATAGGCCGCTGCAGATGTTGCCGGCCTTCGGCAGGTCACACAATCACATGTATTAGCATTCCTGATGGAGGCAGCCGGGATTATGGCGCTGAATGCCTTTCTCTGCTCTGCTAGGATTTGAACATGGCCGCAAAAGGCAGAAAAGAAGGCGAGAAATGTGGGGAGGAAATGGGGAGACAAGAGAGGAGCTGTCAGGAAGGCCGGGCTTACAGCAACATGTTGAGAGAAAAAGGGAAGTTTGAGAAAAAAAAGGAGAGCCAGATTGACAGACTAATTGTGACAATTTGACTAAAACATCTCATGAAAGCGTAGGGGGAAAAAAGACAAGCGAAATCAAGCAAGCGATGATTCCATGCTGAAGGCTGAAGAGCACAGTATATGCGATAAAGGCTGAAGTGAATGAGCTGGGGAAAAATGTCTCTTTTTTTAATACTGTGGAGCACAGAGAAGAGCTAGCGTATGTCCCGCCTGGTCCCTTTTCCTTGTTTCTCGGGACAGAAGTCGAGGGAGGCCTCGTATTTCTGCCTGGCTACTGTCAGACAGGCCACGTTCAGAAGCAGAGACAGCAAGGAGCAGCTGTTCCCTCACACTCAGCCTTTCTTCAAGCTTCATTGGCCAGTGCAGCGCCCCGAGAGAGCCTTTACAACCAAGTGTTACAATTTTGTTTTGTTGGAATGTTGTTGTTTCATTTGTCACAAATTTAAAACGGCACCAGCAAAACTGATTCACAGTTTTTCCTTCCCTTTCATTGGGTACAAGTAGCAGTGGAGTACGTCAAGCTTGATTTGCCCTGATAAAATGTGTGTCCTGAACAACATGATCAACACATTGAAAGGGCAACAGACTTGCAAAAGTTGAACATTTAAACAAATCTCCAAATAGAAGAGGATTTTGATTTTGTTACAAGCAAATGTCCTCCACCAGTTGCGCATGATGAGACAATTAATCAATATTGTCGCTAGTGGATGAGTGGAGTCGAGCACTTAGCAACTAACTACGTAGCCTCTAAATGATGCAAATGTATTATTATATATAACCAACAATTTTAAGCAGTGTACAACTGTAATTACTAATATAATAGACGAGTGGAATAGCGGCATACCATAAATCAGTTGTTCTAGTATCTTTACAACTTGTGACTCTGGAATCCAAAAAATACTGAATGATGTCACACTATGACACAGCTATCACCATCCCGCCTACACACCCAGCTGTAGAAACACACACCGGATCACGTTTTACTGTTTCCAATCATACTGTCAGGAGTTACCTGGAATTTTCTGCTTGAAACACTTGGCTCAAAATATAACAGTTCACGATTAGCACCCGATTTGTGAGTTAGTTTTGTGTCGCACACAGAGAAGGACACAAATGGTTCACAAGCTACAGAAAAATAAATGACACTTCACTTAAGGGAAGTGGAGCGGGAACACAAAGCCAGAAGTTTGCACTCTTTTCTCTTTCTTTGTTTTAGCACAAGGCAAATAATTCCATAAGAATCTTGCCTAGCCGGTTTGATACGGTTGTATAGTCAGTCGAGATTTCGTACTACAAAAGGGCACTTACAACAAAGCATACAATGAGAAGAAGTTGTTGAAAAACACGTGAAAATTGTGAGAGGAACCAAATCGGAGCGAGAGGAAGAAAAGAAGAAAATATTGATTTAAGGTGCTGCTTTTCAATTTGAGCTTTTTGAACAGGAGACAACCTGGCCTGTCTTTGCCCCTGTCTTTGCTCCTTGATCACATGATCAGATGATGCGCAATGTATGAGTGCACATACAAGCGCGGCTTATTTACTGCATCTTCTCCATTTGCAAAATTCACAAGAATCGTCTTTAATCACGAAACCCTTTTAACACAAACATGCATCTGTGGTTCTGTTGCTACAAATAGTAACCGTTGGGCTGGAGGAACATCTCTATTTCAGACACCCCTAAGTTCTATGGAATTATGTGTGTGTGTGGGGGGGGGGGTCGTTAGGAAGGGCTTCATGCTGTTCTGACTGACTCAGAGAAGGAATAAAAACCCTCACATATGACAGGTGAGGGAGGCGTACCTTTGTCCCCATCCTTTGAATATCAGTGACTCTACAAGTTAATATTTGCTTCCGCCTGCTCATAAATTTGCATAGCATTAGTACCTGACCTAAATGCATTTTTATAAACCCACAAAATTAGCGGCACATCAGCTATAGGAGAGAATACTGCAAGGCTGAACGTACGTTGCGTAGTCTGGCGGATAGGCTTGCGATGTCAAAGCAGTGCCGGGCCCACCTGATGAAAGAGGAAGTGAACAAGGCCATATTGCTGGTCTTTAAAATCTACTACATAAACTCGAACATCACAGGGGGAGGAGCGAGCATGCGAGCAAACAACCGGGCCACACAAGAAGGGGCGTGTCAATGAGGGGGTAATAAGGAAAGACAATGAGTAAACAAGCAGGGGAAGTCCGGGGCCGGCGTGCTCGCAAACTGCCAGCTTGTGACAGGCTGGCACACACAAAGGCCCCCACTGTAATTAGCCATCCCAATGGCTTGTTCACCATTTGCATATAAATGCCCTCACAGTAAACACTAAACGCGCTGACACAAGCCATGCCAAAAATCACCACACCTCCACCGCCTCCAGCAGGCCTCCAGGGTCCACTTATCACAGGGGTCCTGGATACGAGTTGAAGTTGTTGTGTAAAAAATACTTGTATATCAAATCGTGTTTTCCCACGGAAATAAAAATGCCGTCATTCCATTTTAGCCTTTGCTCATAAAACAACAAATGTTGTAATGTGTATATCGATGAGGAAGAATAACACTCAATATGGGCAAAGCTATGTGGTTCTTTTAATTGCAAACGGCGTAATTCTCAAGTTTAGTTTGACAGTAAACTTTAACTGGCGGTGGCAATAAACAGCTCCAAGCCTCTTTTTGGAACAATTCGCCACGATTTGCCAAAGCGCTGCCCATTGTGAAAGTGAGTTGAGCTGAGTTCACTTCCACCATACAGCGCTCATATCTCAGGTCTGCACTCGCAAACCAAAGCGGGTTTAAGTCACTCTCATCTCAAGGCAGCACCATACTCGCCCTGTGATCGCGCCCAAAGCTTGCATGCATCACCCAAAGCGAATCACACCACACGCTGTGTACTACTTGCTTCTCGTTTCTCGAAAGATTGTGAAACAGCAAGTCCCCCCCTTGCTTCCTGTTAAAGACCCACAGAGTCGCGTGACACTGAGCAGATCTCAACCTAACCGCAGGACTCTACGGGCACAAGGGGTGCAGGTGTCGCCTTGCTGTTTGCTTCCACATTATTTGGGAAGAGAGGAAACAACGCATGCAGATATAGCACAGAGGACAAACATGCATGCGGGCATATGCGCACGTGACCGTGCACAGAGATGTCCTGAGGAAGCAGCAGGTTCGCAACGTGTGAGAAATGACTGTTTTCTCCAGATCAGGGTCAAAACATGCAGCCTTGTTTTAGGTTGCCTGTCACATGGTGAGATGAGAACTGCAGTTTTGGCAAAACACTCTGAACTGATTAACGAGATAGGCCACATTTACACAAGGTTGCTTTACACGGGGCTTGATAACAGACACGCTGTCACGTTTTACATACTCGAAAAGCTTAAGGTCTTTTTTTTCTTTTAAAACTGTTTTGATGGAAATTCATCCTCAGTCCTACACTTCCCTTTCTGCCTAATGTTATTCTGACAATGATGATTCGTTAAAAAAAAAAAAAAAAAAAGAAGGCCAATATAAAGGAAGGAAGTGATGGGACTTGTGTCTGCAACCCCCCCTTTCCTGTCCCTGACCAATGCTTCGCTCTTTGCAGCACTTCCTCTAAAGTCATATCATCTATAGTGTAAACAAAGCTTGATGGCCAAAAAATATTGGGACATACTGCTAATACACCTACAGAAATGGAATTTGCACCTCTCCAGGAAGACTTTCTGTGGAAATACTGCAGGTCAAAGGTCACACGTTTTGGACCACAATCTGTTCTCGTTCATACCGAAAGTGTTTGAGGTCAATTCTTCTAAGCCTGCCTTGTTTTGTACACTGGGGAGTAGTCAATCAAAAGGGCCCTTTCTGAAATTTAAGAGCAGTCTAATAAAGGACTCGAGGGTAACTGAAGGGTCTAACCGAACTGATCACACACTTCTTTGAGACGTGCACGTGCAAGATAAACGAATTGCAAGGTGTCAATGCCTTTATCCTCAATTCAGAATTTCTGACAATGCATTCTAGGCTACAAAAAATGTTCAGACTAATACTAGAAACACATCACTCACCGTGACATGTGACATGGGGGCAAGATCCGACATGAGGAAACACCTGGCCGCAACACAAAGCAAGCAATGAGAGAGTGAGAGGGGCCCATTTTGCTGCTCTTCTCCGCATACAGTTACGCACCTTGAGTCAATCTGTACTGATGCATGCCAAAATCAACTTATTTTAAACAAAGGATGTGTGTGACTTTGTCAATGTGTGTATGGAGGGGAAACGCTGTGCGTTAGTGCGGTGTAAAAAACTGTATCTGTTTAGATTCTAACTGTTAGCGCAAGATGACTTCCTTACATGGCCTGGCTGTTTTCTTTCACCATTTAACAAAACAGTTTCAGCATACCAGTGATATCAGTCACTCTCAGACCCATCATCTGAAATAATGTGAACATTCCTAAATTGCAAAATGTGAATAGCTGCAAAACGTAGCTCGCCTCTCCATCTTCTTTCATTAAGACAAATGGATGCCATGGCGACCAGACGAGGTAAACGACATCACAAGGCCGAGGTCACCTGTCTGTCACAGCCGTCTGGCTCCGCTGTATCCCCAAGGGACCTGACCCATTCCCTGTGGACCACCTAGGCCCAATCTCTGCTCTGTGTGATTGCATATCTGAATGAAAAGAAAGCAGTCACAGCGGTTCTCCATGTTAAATATTTAAATCACACAGCAATGTCCCCGCTACGGGCCACTGGATACAAAATAGCAAATGTGATATGCTGCTAGAAAAGGTGAAGTGCCACATGTAAAAAAAACTGCTGTGAAACTACAGACGCATACAGTAAAATATAATTTTTGCTAGGAGACACTGCATTTCCCCATGTAGGCGCATATTTTATTGTTCTTTGTGGGAGCCTTCACTTGAATCAATTTATTATGAGACACCAAGGTCCTTATGTTTGTTCATTTACAGTAGGGTAGACCAGACACCGCATTTGTTGTGGGTACACATAGTATGTAGTGGTAAAAACACTATACTAGTGCACAACGACACACATCACACTATTTGAGATGCAATCGTCGTTAGACATAAAATAAATTACTCACATCAATATATTGCTTATTTTCTGTGCCGAAAGATTAATACTGCAGCTCACTGAGAAGCTGTGACCGTCTCAGTGTGTCTATTATACTGCCCCCAAGTGGCCATGGTGCACACCCCAGAAGGACCAGCAGCATGTCTATTGAACTGATGCAAAAAATGTGCTGTAAGTGGTTGAATTACTTACGGTCTATTGTCATTACTGTATGGTTCAATAAATAAAAATATACTGTGGTTATATTGTTGTGGTTTACTTCTTAACAAATGCATAACATTTGGGGGGGGGCTAGAATAGATTAATGGCCTTTCTGTAAATTATTTGACACACTAATGTTTTAAAACATGGTAGAACTAGTGATTTAGCATATCCCTGTCCCTCAAAGCACAATCTACAAAAATATACCCAAGGCAATGGAATCCAAGGAAACTGGCTGTAGCTTTTACAAGGCCAGAGATATATGGCAACAGGATCTTTCCAAACTGTAAACGTCAAGTGCATGGGGAACAAAAGCTGCACTTTTTAGCAGACCACCCCACTGAAGGCAATGGCAATGTTTGCCTGAGATTGCACTGCGGCATTGTAGGTGAATATTGGTTTGATTATAGCTCGGAGTAACGTTTAACACAGGCTGTGCTACACCCGGCATAAAAGGTTTACACATCATTGAGACAGTGACATTTATAATTCAGAAATCTTTCATAAATCCACTGACATGCTCACTACTATATGCTTATTTGACAAGCCAGCATGGCGGCAGACACGCAGAGTATATCTTCTTTTTAATTACGACGTCTGCGACGGTGGGCTATAAACAATCATCTCTGCAATCAAACGCGGCGCCGTCGACACGGTGCGTTGATATCGTACATTCTCAAACCTGAAAAACTAAATTATTCATGATATTTGCATCATTATTGTCACAAAAATCAAGTGAACACAAGCGTAAAATAATATAACAGCCGCCAGATCTAAATGTAAGGTTGGCGACTGCAGCAGCCTTAAAATTTGCATTGCATTTGGCACACGTAATGAAATATAATCCTTCGGTTGAATGCAAATGTATGTAAAGAATTGTTTTGGAGTTCAGTAATCTGCCCTATGAGGTAATTAGTATGACCTTGATTCATACTATAAAATATTTCTGATAAGTGTGTGACAAAAAAGTCATTTCGAACCAAAATTCCAAATATTGCACGTAACTACAAACTGCAAGTTGCCTGCTAAATAGCAAATAGGCTTTTCACTGAGACATTCTGTTTTGCCAATTTGCATACAGGAAAACTAGTCAGTCGCACATGGCGGAACAGCCTACTGTATAGTGCATCGGATGGGAAAGGTATAAAAATAGTGAAAACATCCACGGACTCCCCCAAAATATTCCACACAGGTGTACGTGAAAGTGCAAACAAAAAAGAAACGCAACCAAGGAGGCTATAGAATGGAACTGACACCCTGGTTCTGCACTATACATAGGCTACAGCACTTAGAGGCCATTTTATTGCTTGTGCTGTGGTCAAGTGAGGTACACTAAGCTCAATTCCACCGCAACAATGGCAAAGAGGGCCGCAGAGAAAAAACAGGGCTAGCCCTGCTCTTTAACCCCTTTACTGCTGGCCTGACAGTCGCCCCGGGGCACTGGAGATGACAAATAGGAAATTGTATACATCTAGCATATGGTGGTTCTCATAGACGGTATGGAAGATTTGTTTAAGAGAAAAGAAAAACAACAATAGCTGTGCGTCAAGCTCCTATGAATCTATCAAGGGGCGGATGGAGTTTTGTTTCCTGACCAGAAAGAGGCAGCCGGTAGCTTCACTTCAGCCTCTTCTCTCAGTGAAACACGCCGCCGTGTGCTCTTTATGTCTTTGCATCCCAGCCCCTCCTTCCCTGCCTCCCTCGCTCGCTTCACTTCTCCCTCTCTTTCCCCCTCACATCCAGCATGGACATGGCTACTGCACATTTGCAAGTGAATTACACTTTTTGTCGGGATTTGATTGTGCGCGTGAATGGTGAAAAATGAGGAAAAGGGTGTAAGAGCGAGAGGGCGCTCCAGCATTGGCTCTTTTCTTTTCTTCTCGCCGTAATCCCAAGGAGGATAAGATGTAAAGTACACAGAGAGGAAGTGCCACAGACCTCAGGTCCGGCACATCCGAACACTACATTTGGACAACTCGGCTATCGCGAGCATGCATGGAGAGACAAACATGACAGTAAAATTTGTAACAAAATAATGCGAGAGTGCAGCTCACAGAGAAGTGAAGAATTTACTGAAAATTAAGGAATGACAGACTAGTTGCAAAATCATCAAAATATGATCTCAAACAAGACACAAAAACCCTAGATCAATTTAAAAGCTATTTTTAGTAAAACATCAATAAATAGTGAGTACAGTACGTGGCAGTAGTGCAGTACATTGTTCATATCTCTTTCACATTCATGCAACCTTCAAAAGCAGCTCTATACAAGCAAAGGATAAAAACACACATTGCATTTACTCAATGCTGGCAGTGTGTTGGCAGTGGCTAGGTGACCTCGCTGTAAATTAACGATGAGACAATAAATAAATAAATAAATAAATAAATAAATAAGTAAATAAATAAAAAGTGACACCGTGATTGCTTGAATTGCAAATCACCAAACGGTATTTAGCTATTTATAACCGGAAACAAAATATAAGGTCAGTAAAGGGCTAAGTGAAGAGTATAATAGGATAATATTTTAAAAAATACAGCTATTTAAAAATAAAAATACATAGTGTATGTGAAATAGTTCCTGTACACTTTGGTTACACAACACAGATTTCCCAGGCACTGATAAACAATGCCCGTGCGGTTATCACTCTGCAGAGAACAGTAACATAAAGGAAGAGGAAGAGGATGACAAAGGAATAGGGGAGGATAAAAAGACAGCGTATGTGTCGTCAGAGTCACAGGCCAGAGGGGCCCATGTATTGTTCCAGGGCTCAGTACGGCGAGAGAAAGCCGACCTGTCTAAGCGTCCTCCATATTTTATGCATTCTGTCCTTTGTGATGATAAGCGCCAGCGCGGAGGGTGGAATGCTGGCCTCCAGGGTCCGAGGGAGGGGTGGGTTTATGCCGTGTGGCTATGGTCCATTTTTTTTTTTTTTTTTTCTTAATGCAGCCCTCGGAGCCCGGTTCTTCGCCTGGTGTGTAATCGTGTCGTCTAATGATGCCAATCTGTCCTATCTCCCATCCCGCAACACTCCATGCTAGCTGCTGCGGCCCAAAATAGGATGTCGCTGCTTTTCTGCACACAGACTACGACACACACACACGCACACCACACACACACACGCTCTTTCTGTACTACGCTGCCACTTCTGAGCAGGTATGGATCACATGGCTCTGCTCCTGACAGTCAACGGTATAAAACTGACAAAGCAGGATTAAGATTCTAGTCCCCTCCATAGTCAGATTTTTTTTTTTTTTTTTAACAATTGGAATACAGATTTGTACAAATTCATGAGACATATCACCGTGTCCTCGTCTGCGAGGGTATTTCAAATTTGCAATCCTCACAGACAGTGACTCGTGAATAATGTGAGCATACCACGTCATTGTAGGTCAACTGATTCATCTGCATAGAAACACAGGATGATATATTTTTAAATACAACAGTAGAACAAAAATATAAATAGGGGAAAATCTAGCGAGGCATCATTCTGGACAAATATGGTTCATGTTTAAAATAATACAAAGCAGTCTTAATGCAGCTGCACAAACACCCTGCTTTAGAGTCGTAAATCTAGGTGTCCTGTGGTGATTTAACCATGATTGTTAACATGATAGCAAACCACAGAAAAACTCTGCCAGACTTGCTTATATGAGGATGTCACTGACAAAGTAAGGAGGAGAAAAAGAGGAGACAGGGAGGAATCGGAGAGAAAAGCCGAAGGGGAAGTGAAGCCTGTTTGGACACTGCCATTAAGAATACAGCAGAGAACACACACGCACACACACACCTGAGAGCACGGCAGTCATGTCATCCCACCCTCCTTTATCCTCCTCCTACCTCCACCCTGCTGCTGAGCAGAGGTCCTGCCCACCGCCAGCTCTCTTTCTGATAGTACGACGCGTCGCGTTGCGCCGCGCCGCCTCAGCTGCAGGACAACTGGAAGAACTGGTCTTTCTAACGCATATGGCCTTGTATATTCAAAAGCACGGGTCAGATTCAAACGGCCGGCTGCGTCTACGGCGCCCTCTTCGCTCACACGTACATGTGCCTTCTTTATTGAACATATATCCACACAACAGGCAACATTAGTGGTGTGACAAAGAAACTTCTATTTGGCATTTTTACCAATTTCACATATTGGTGCCGTTTAATTATCATTTGGTACGAGCCCCCATTATCCTAGTGCTCAACCAAAGAGGACTCCCTGTGACCAGGGACATGTCAGCGAGCTCCCCTGCTGGTCCAGTGCCCGCCAACAGGAAGGTGGGTGGTAAGGAGGGAGCTACAGTATTCGGAGACACACTGAGGAGCAGATAGCCAGCGAGGGAGGGAGGGAAAAGGGAAAGAAAGGGAGGGAAGGGGTTACCACTGCCGGAGGCGGCGACCTCCCTTGGCTCGGTGCT
Source organism: Syngnathus floridae (assembly GCF_059516105.1). Taxonomy (NCBI): domain Eukaryota; kingdom Metazoa; phylum Chordata; class Actinopteri; order Syngnathiformes; family Syngnathidae; genus Syngnathus; species Syngnathus floridae. The sequence continues at coordinate 12,483,999 of NC_142415.1, forward strand.
ACCGCCATACTACCGCAAGCCTATCTATAGTCTCCGCTAGTGTTTGTACGCTCGCCAAATGCACAAATATGCCGAGATGTGAAAGAACAAAAAATAAAAAGCCTCATCGTTGCGCTAGCGTCTGCTCACATGAAAATGCTTAAAATTGACAAATGCTCACAACGGCAAAGGCACACAGACATGCAGTGCATTCACTTAAATCATCACAAATCACGTTTATTCAGCATATGCAAAAATGCATTTTTTAATTAATCTATACATATCTATCTTTACAGAAAAATATTTTATTCATGATTAACAATTTAGAACGCAAAATGACATTTGTTAAAAAAATCTAATTCAATTTAAATTGCATTAAATAAAAAAATTAAAATAACAACCCAGAAATGTAATTCTAGCATAAAAAACAAAATTACATTTCATTATTGAAAAATGCAAAACATATTCTAGACATAACACTTATGATGTCAATAACGCCACACCACCGAGTCTTACGTGTAAAATTAAAATGGTGCATTTTCAATAATTTTTTTCATACATGTCATCAAAGCCATTGTGTCATATTTAACTCCTTGCAACTCGGCAATGGACAAAACACACATACGCACACACAAACACACACACACACGCACGCACTTTCTCTCACACAAACACACACACACACACACACACGCTCAACCTATCATTCTACAATACTAGACCGGTAGACCTTACAGGGTTTATAATCTACTGACAATATGACAAAGATGCGAGACAGAAAATACGGCTGAGGTAAATATTTCCCCGTGTCTGTTTTGTAACAGAAAAAGGGAGACGAGGAGGACGAGGAGGAGGAGCACGAAGAGGAAGAAGAGTGTTGGCGTGACAGGGGAGGAAGGCTGATCACTAGAAATCTACATGCGTGCTTTTCACGCTCGCATCGCTGCTGTCCAAATGTACAAAAATCTGCCAACATGCAAAAATCGCAGACTTACATAAGCATGACTGATTTCAACTAATGATACGGAAAAAAATAAGAACAATAAACATGGCTTTCAATCTCAATGTGGCTGCTTCTCTCTACTCTGAGAGGTAGGGATGTGTTTATCTGACCTCTTCCCCTGATTCCTCCTCTATGACCCATGGCTATCTGACCCCTACCACCCCTAAAACACCCTCGGACCCCCACCATCCACTTTTTTCCTCCTCATTGCAATATACATTAACACCTTTTACAGCACTATTATTTTCACTTCTTACCTCAACTACAGGCATTCTCACATATTGCTACTGACCAGTGTGTTTTGCTCTACCCCCTCAGCCAAAAAAACAACAACATCACCCTGTTTCTCTACGCACCCCCCCCCCCCCCCCACACACACACACACACACTTCCCCCCACCACCCCCAAGCCCTGACATAGTCCCACGGCTGTTTGGCGAGGGGGTTTCCTCTCCTTGCTTTTTTATCTGTGCACTCGCTCGGTGACCCTTGTTCCCCTTGTTTCTTGCTGTCTGACCTACACCCCCACCTCGAACACACACCATCCTCACTCCCTCTGTGTAAAACAGCCGAGCCACTGCTAACAAATCCTCCTCTTGCCTCTCCTTCGACAATCAAAACTGACTTGGAAAAAAATGCACATTTGGGTGATTTTAAGATACTGATATGCATTCTGTGTTTCACATCTTTGGCCTGTTCCTCCAAAAACTCCGATCTCATTATGCGTGCTACGTGCCTTAAAAATGTGACTTGCACAATGTCAAGTTTCCATCATAGGAATGGGCCAATGCATTGATTCCAGTCCTCTTGGAGGTCTGCAGTCAAGTGCTTGTAGTGCGTGCAGGGGAACCCGCCGCAGCCCCGTGTTGCCTGAGAGCCAGCATGCACTTTGCAGGGTTGCTTGGCTGGCGGTCCCGCCTGATCCGCTGCTGTCATGAAGGAGAACCCCGGGCTCCCTTTTTTCATAGCCCGCACGCACGCACGCACTTGCACGTCACGTGCACGCGCGCACGCACACTCACGCCGGATCGATTTGCACGGGACTTGGTCTGGGAACGGCTGAGAATTGACTTAAAAAAATACAAGGCTCGAAAGAAGCAAAGAGCCGGGACCGAATGAAGGAGACGAGCCCAGCCGAGCCGAGCTTAGGTGGGATGAAGCCGAGGGGGGGAGAGTGGCCGTGATTCGGAGCGGAGGGCTCAAAAAAAAAAAGAAAAAAAAAGAAAAGAAAAGATTCCAGGGGAAAGGATCTCGTAAACCACAATACCAAAGCCCTTTCTTCGGACGGTCATGCTTTTAAATGTTTTTGTACAATATGCGAAAAGCGAGAGCTGCGAGATCCGCGAAAGAGTCGCCGGACCGACGCGGAGCCAACAGGCTGGACTTGGAGCGCCTTCCCCGGCAGCGCTCCGTGACGAGCCGCTGCTGCCAGATCCCTGCAAATCCCGAAACACGTCTCTCGACATCCACGACCCCTCCACGCACGTCCCCGTCCCATCCAAAAAGCCCGAATCTGGTTTAAAAGCGCTTCTTTTTCTTCGTCTCGAATGATCCGCTTGTTCTCGTCCGCGGACGAAGAGGAGAGGACGAGCGCTGATGTGAACGCAGGTAACGACACAACGCCTTCGAGGCAGCCAAAAATCTCGAATAAAGCCCGAAACTTGCATGAAAAGAGCCTTTCTTGCACCCAGATTGTGAGTTTTTGAAAGGGGGGGACCAGATCCGCTACAAGTCCACCGCCACGGAGAAGGAAAGAAGCTGAGAGAGAGAATAGGATCGCGCAGGAACAACAACACAAAAAAAGGAGACAAAGTTGAAACTTACAATTTGCCGCTTTGTGATGATCGCGTTTTAATCCAGTTGCGAGACGATGGAGCTAAAGATCCCATCAAGGCGAGAAGAGTCCCCTTTCGGTCAGTTTGCGCTCGGGGGTGGCCGAAAAAAAAGAAAGATCATTGTTGTTGCCGAGTGCTTGGCTGGAAAAGGGGCGCAAGTAGGTAGCTATTAGTTGTTAAAGGCGATATCAAAAATAATTTGGATGCAAAGCAGCCGAGTCCGGAGTTGGAGGCGCGCGAGGAAGAGGTGAAAGTGAGATCTGATGATTGGGGGAAGAAAAAACTCTTTGGATCTTTATTCCTGCTAATTAGTTTCCTGCGAGAAAAAAATGGCTGTGATTAATTCAGTGCGCATGTGCTTCATTACACAGGCACGAAGGGAAGGGCTAATTAGCCGCCTTGTGGATCAATAAGATTCAGCAGAGGAGAGCCGGCGGAGGGAGGGCGAGGAGGAGGGAGGAAGAGGAGGGAGGGAGGATGGATAGATACAAGGAAGGGCGAGAAAAAGAGGAAAGTAATGATCAGGAATAGAAAATATGGAATTAAGAGAGGCGGGAAGTAAGAGTTTGATTAGTGAAAGTGAACGCTGGCTGGCCGCCGAGCTCCACGCTGCGTGCGAGGCTTCGCATCCGCTCGGCTTGTTCTCCCCCAATACACTTTTTCTCGCCTTTGAAAACCACTTGTGATTTTTTTAAAAAAAATACTTTTTAACGCTCGTTTTGCACGTGATTCGCACACATAAAGCGATGTATGATGTAGGTTTACTTTAGTTATTTCTCCCACTCCTTCTTCCATGCATGAGTTCGCGATGACTCGGTCACTGTACAGTTGAGCAGCTTAAAAAAGTAAAAAGCGGCAGGGAGAGAATATCGCTATTCAGCCTAATGTAAATGCTGTGCTTTTTATTTTTTAAAGAAATATTAATTATACACGCTGTCATAGAACATCATCTACAGGGGAATTTTACTCGCGGTTGCAAAAGTGCGTCCATGATAAAAGCGCTCAAATGTGACTTGATAAATACACAATCGATGTGAAATTGTCACTCAATGGTGCACTTGTAGAAAATACCGCTATATCGCCATATATAATTCACACGACTCCATGGGAATGTTAGTTGATATTAACATATTTTTAAACTAACAACGTAATGCGCATTTGAGCTTGTGTAGGAGCATTTTTTTTATTAACATACTGTAAGAGAGAAATGAATGAATTTATGAGAGATGTTTCGCTATGACACGTTAATAAATGTACATCGGTCGTTTAACATACATTATTATTACGTCACTGAAGAGGGGCAAACATTTTCAAATATTTTAAAGTGAAATGGAAATTCCTCGGATGATGCTATTGTATTTTAGGGGCTGTAATACACTGTTTGTTTTAGTTGTGTGTAAATACAGTGAGGTCTATTTTTCGCTTGTAAAAAAAAATGTCCTTTGCGTTGCATGGGGGAGGAGAGATCTATAGCTATTGGGGCAAGTGTCAAACATGGAAGAGATGAATCTGATAGTGAGGAACATAGAGCATGTCATCGTATTGCGAACAAATAACGCCATTAAATCCTTTTTTAAATTTAATAACAAAAAAAAGTTAGGAAGAGTGAGGTTGCTCTTCCTATAATCTCACGATGCTGTATTTGCTTTGTGGAAATTGCTAAACTCACTTTTATGAGAGATATACACTATATTCCCCTCTCTCTTGTATAATAAAGTATTTAATATTTATACCCACTGTCCTCTGTGTCTATATTGCGCAAAAATACATTTAATGCATTGTGACGATGATGTTGTGCTTATTTTATGCTCTCTATATATACAGTCCAGAAACTCCAGGGGGCATCTTGAAGCGATCACGTAAGGTGCCATGTTTACGGAAACAGTGTGGATTGGATATTCTCCGCTGTAATACATTCCAGTACAGGTCAGATCGTAACGCCTATAGGGTTAGTCCAAACATGACTTACATGACACCGAAAGAATTGTTTTAAATAGACCTGCACGTGTAAACCGGCGCAGGACTTGATTTTATATTTACTTTATAAGGTTATGGATGTGAAAGCTTGCGATGATCTTAAGGTCCCGTGCACGCAACCCCCCCACCCAACCGCCATCACACTGCTAAAATATATGCTACGTTGCATCCTGGCATTTCCAGCACACTTGCCGTCCACAAGTTGAGGCATGCAATGATACCTGTTTTTAAGAAGGAAAACACTCGCGCGCGCGCGCACGCACAAGTGCATGGTTTGCACTGCTTTGGCAGAGTGCAGGAATCTGGAGGATTTGCGACATGTCTGCTCTCTCGGGAAGAAGACATTGTAAAAATGAATAGGTTGAAAATAGCGTGCGAGGGGCTTGGAGATAATAAAAGAGAGGCCGTTGTAATTTGAGGCTTGTATGGAGGCAGTCCTGCAAAGCCCGTCAGTGCAAGAGCGGAGTTTACCAAAGTGTATGCGAAAAGGCCCGAGTGACATTAGTCCATCATCATCAGCTGAGGGGTGGGCTGTGGGCGGCGGAGGGGGGGTCTGTCGTCTAGGTGGAAGGGGCGCTTCATGCTTTTAGGGCCTCTCTGAAAAGGGGGGTTACCAAAAGTGTGTATGTGTGTGTGTGTGTGTGGGGGGGGGTGCTTTTGTGTGAGCTGCTTTCAATTGCGCCTCTCTGTGGGAAGGGTAAGCGTCCACGTGCCAATTTCAATAGGCGGCACATCCACCAGTGGCACTGCACATTGAACACAACCTGTGGCGATAGAACAGTCCGCGGACGCAACAAAGGCACAAATAGTGGCTTCAAGTGCAAAAATTAAAATATAGGCTGACTGTACAGTATATTTAAAAAAAATACACGAACATGGCGCACGTGAACGCACAAGCATCTCTCAACAGTTTTTCATTATTAGTCGTATTAGTATTATTATTGTTGTTATATTTATGTGTGTGCGTGCATCCGACAGGGGCGTGCACAAATCGAACCCCAAACAAAGCACAAAGGGAAACGGACGAAATGGACAGGGATGAGTATTTAGAGATCAAAGATTCCATATCGAGACAAGCCATAACTTTTTTTCCAGATTTTTTTTTAAACTCGATCTTAGCTAAGAGCCTAGGCTGCATTATTAACGAGGAATATTATTGTTAGATGTCTGCTCATTTGTGGGTAAACATCAGGCGTCTATCTGTAAGATGAATATAGTTATTTAAAACAGTTTCAAAATAGAAACATACAAAGGAGATTGTATGGGCTTAAGATGGAATGACGAACTGTATTTAAAAAAAATGTAAATGTAAGTTTTGCATCTGATGCATGAAGTTGATGAAAATACAGTCTGAACGGTGCTATATTGGAAATGCAGGTTGATATAATTCAATATGCAAGGTGACACAATCGTATTAGAATTCATTTTGACATTGAAATATGATTTGTAAATTGTTGTGATTTTATACAAATGTATTATTAAATACACTTTGCAATGTTTATTCTGCGTTTTATTTGTTTGTCGACGAAAAAGCCAAGTGTTTGAGTGTGTGCACCATGAACATGCTGAGCCATGTAAGGGGTCGTGTTCTCCCCACTTGCACTTGGACAGCCCGGCCAGGTGCAATGGGAGCGCCCTCTTATGTTCAGCCGGACTACAGGGACCGTGCAGCATGACTGCAGCTCCACGGGAGACAAGCCCGCGGACCTGCGCACTTGGCTCTCGCATAGGAGAGAGTCGGACCGGTTCTGGCTTGCTTATGGACAACACATCAACACCAACAACAACACTGGGTCGAGAAAGCGTGAATGCATGACGTATGCAAACGAAAAGAAATTGTCGCAGCACACCTCCTATCGTTAATGGTAGAATTTAATAATTTTGTTTATGTATAATTTCCAAGATTACATAAATTCGTAAATCAGTTTGAAAATAATTGGAAAGTATTTTTAGTCTGTTAGGTAACATGCAGATATACTTTTTAAATGACTCATCTCAAATTAACGTAACTTCATTAAAATGTGACTTTGGAGGGGGCGGGGCGGTTGTATACAGATACATATTGCAAATAAAAATATTACATATTTAAAAAACTGCATGCAATAGCCTACATGCCTTTTAGTTCTTTGGGTTTCTTCAATTATACATAGAATTGAATACACGAGTGTTTTTCAATTGATGCACGCTTTGTAATCGTCTTGTTTACGTGTCATATTCAAGTAGATTGTGTTATAGGCATATATTTGTAATGTGTTATTTATTTTCTTTAGGAGAGGATGCATTCGATATTACATGTGAAAATCTGGAATGGGTGTGATACTGATGCTTTGGCCATCCATATTTTAAATATTTGTTTTAGTGTCTCGCTTATTTCACGTGATAATTTCCATTATTTCACTGCACATATAATGTTTTTTTATTATTTAATTTTAATTACAACGCTATTCATTTTGTGTGATAATTCATTTATTTTGTACCATGAATGCTAATGTGAATAGGCCTACTCTATGAATATTAAAATTACGTTGGACCAAGAGTTTTTCACGTATGTGCATATCATGAAATGTCTCCTAGCACAAAATGATTTGGAGCAAGACAGCGTCTATTCGCGTGTGCAGCTTGAGGTGAGAAATCAGAATGCGTGTCCTTCTGCTGTTGTGATGTTGAGAGTTCGGATTAAAAAAAAAAAAAAAAGCAAGTGGCCGTCTGGTCAGTCTTTCTCATTTACATAAGAAACAATCAATTCATCTCTCTCTACATCTATTTGTCCCGCCACCCTATTAATGACCCTATGCATAATTCAATAAGATTGTGAACGTTGGACTAATATTATATATATCACTCTAAGTGCGGTATGTAAATATTTTGAAAATCTCATATGCACATATATATCGATTTATAGGTTTATACATTTGTGATAATTTACATTTATAAATTTATGAATTTGGTCTATTAAAAATCGAATAAAGCAACTAAAAAAATGTACATCTGTGCTTCTGCGTCTGCGTGCGTAAATGTGTGTGTGCGCGTGCCTGTACGCGCGTGTGGCGCGAGCGTCATATTTTTGCTGTTTTTATATACTAACTGTATATGTTAATTAATTAGGTTAGTTTTAATTGACTGTATTTGTTATTTTTACATCGGAAAATATACACAAAAAGACGAAGTGTGCTTGCGTGTGTGCGTGCGCGAGTGGGTGTGCACGTGCGTGTGCGCGTGTGGGATTGCGCGTGTATGAACAGCCTTTACAACGTCATCACACCTCCCCACTGTGTCAGAATATTATGAAAAATTGTCTGAAAACTGCTGGTAAAAATGTTTTGTTTTTGTTTGTTTTTCTTCATGTTATAACGAAGGCCTTTGACGTTTTGTTTTGTTTTTTTGCCAACTGGGAACTGTCAGATCTCAGTTTTCAGTGCACACACATATTAAATCTATACGCAAAAAATACGGACAGGGGGGGAAAAAACGACTTCTCAATAAAATATGTGTGAACATTTACAAAAATCTTTAGAAATAAATATGAATAATAATAATTTCACATTGTCTGACAGATTAATGTGAAGAAGTCCTGCAAGCTGTAGACCGGGTCGCGACTCGGACTTGGGTCGTGTGCGTGCGTGTGTGGTTTTTTTATGTGCTTGGAAGAGGTTCACTGAGAAGGAGGGTTCCCAAATCAGAGCCATATGAGCCCCCCCAGGCAGGAGCAACACTGGTAAGTCGACCCAAACAGAACAGAGGATAATCACCGCGCCACAATGCCAAAGCCATTAAAATGCCTCTTTGCTCTTGAATATACAAACTTAAAGTAATTTTCCTTCATGTCAAGAAGCCCCTCCAAAAAAGCATGATGAGATGAAAGTTGACATGTGGAAGAGTTGCATGAGACAAATACAGACCAAGGATTACTGCCAGGGGTCAAACCTAAATTTTGCATTGCAGCCTGGATGAGCTCGACATCACTATGATGTGCCTTGGGTCAAATTTTGAACAAAAGACCTCCTGAATAAGGGCGACATTTTACTTTATGAAATGTATTGACAGAACTTTTATAAAAAAAAATAAGAAGAAAATGTGGGGTTAAAGTTGATGAGCTGAACCTAATTAAGTAGGTGGACAGGTATCCTTTGTAGCTAGCTTGCAAGCCAGATAACAAACTAGAAGGATAGCTAGTTGGCTCGATAACTAGACAGCTATTGTAGCTCAGCAATTTGTGGTGCCTGCTGGATCCAGGTAGCCCACAAGGACCAGTATAACCCACAGGCCATCTCTAGTAATAGCTTTACAGCGATGGAACGTTGGGATTTTCTAGCAATGAGGCTATCATTTATGATATTTATCTGTTTCATAATCATTTTTAGAAATCATTGACATGAACAGTGTCTTCACATCATTAACTATTAATTATAACACGATTAAAGGTAGTGAGAGCAAATGTGTTATTTCAATGGTGTGCATTAAAAACTGGTTGCCCATCACAGCACCCTCGAGGTAGCTCTCAGTTTCTAAAAGGTTAGTGACACCCACAGGGTAGCTAGAATGTGGGCTTGACACGTCATTGCTACAATGCGGCTTGGGTCAAATTTTAAACACGACATCCAGAGCAACCTCTATTTGTCACATTATAAAATGTGTTCAATGTTATAATATAATGTGGGGTTGAAACAAGCCTAATTACAAAGGTCAGGCAGACAGGTAGCTAGATAGCTAGTGAGCTAGGTAAGCGGATTTTGTAGTTAGACAGATAGCGCTCGTAATTGCGATGCTTGTGTGCGGGCAGGTGAGCCCACCCAAACACTGAGGTGGTGGGTGGACAGGGTCACTGGGAGCCGCTGTCCGTCAAGTGGCTTGCCCTCAGTCAAGAGGCCCCCCTTTACAGTCCCCAACATTTCCAGGGACCCGTAAAACCTTGTGATTAGTAGAGCTGTTCCATTTTTAGGTGTTAACTCGTTAAAGTTAATAGAGAAGGTGTTTACTTTTGCACGACACATGCACACACACGCACATGCGCGTACACACACAAAAAACATGTAACATTACACTATTACAGTATTGTACAGTATTCATACGTTTATATAGGATAAAAGCAGAACTACATCAAATTCTGTTTCCATGCAAATATTATTCAAAAAACAACCCATCAAACAGCTTCCTGAAAGCATTGTATGGTGGCATGAAGAGGCTACTTGCACATTACAGGAAAAAATGCAAATCTTTTCAAGCTAACAACCAATGACCCTGGTCGAGTGGTAGAAATTCAATTCAAGTAACCTGTACAGTTTTGCTTGTGTCTAACAGGAGCACAAGTGTTTTGGGGTTATCAAAACACACCTCGGTGGTAGCAAGCCTGCCTTCTAGGTTCCTTTCTGCTCGGCTTCACAGTGTCAACACGCATTCACAAATGTGTGACGGACAGACATTAAGGGCAGCGCACGAGCACTTTTAATTCCGTCAGATGTGTGGCGTGGTGAATAATTTTGTGCCAACTACGCACAGTATCAACAAGCCGAGCCCCCATGTTGTTTTGATGTTCGTGCTGGCAAAAAGATAGCAACATGAAAAATTGTCTCTAAATTCCCGAAAAGGTCACACACATATACACACACACACACACACACCCGCACACACACACACACACATACGCACACACGCACGCGCACACACACACCCCTGGTCAAATGACAGTGATGTGATATTCTCCTGCAGAGCTCAGAGGATAAAACCAGGGACATGAGATCACACAAAACACATGACACTCAAAAATGTAACTACTGTCTTGTCTTGGATGCTTATAATTAATAGCACAACTAGTACTATATGTAAGCTATGTCTCAATATACCTTGTTTCAAAATTGATTTGCTTGATGTAATCTTTTTAAAATGTTATGCAAACAGTCGCCAGTATTATAACTCAATCCCTTTCTTGATAGTATATTTAAATAGATTTAAATAATTCAACAGTTTGTGCATGATTATTTAATTGTAGCTTGTTTTCATAGCTTGTTTGACCACCATATGCAGAATAATATAGACGTGTAGACACACATAAAATAGTTTCCCAACTACTGTGTGACTAAGTGACTCAGTAAGCTGCTGTAGTAAAACCATTTTTTTGTAGAAACTACTCAAATATATGCCTGCGACTGTGCGGATGGTTATTTCTTCTGTCTACGTTTATTTTGCTGCTTTGTTTGTGTTCAAATATCCGTTTAAATGTTAAAACACAGCCACACAGATGTTTTTTGTTAGCAACTAATGACATTTATGTGGTTACATTAAATGAACAGACTTAAAGGCAAAGTTATGTGCTTTTATATATATATCTATATATCTATATATCTATATATATATATTTAACAGAACCCTAACTGCTGTTATGTTCATAACTGAGCAATATTGCAGCAAAGCTTATCCTATTGCTCAGTGAATATAAGGTGATACACAATAATGAATAAATAGGTGTGAAGTGAAACTGTCAGTCTGTCATGCATTTGTACATTTTAGAAAAGCATGAACAAAGACTCATAACCTGTCTTTTTCTTTCTGAATATATATATGTAGTATATACACACACACACACACTATCTTTTATGCATTTGGCTATGCAAAAATACATCTCTTCGAGAAGAAAGATGGAGGTGGAGGCTTGGGTCACAGGAAACGGGTTTTACCGTGGTCTGTTTAGAATTGTAAATGTATCGCATAGGCCATGCTGTCAAATTATATATATCTTTCATGTATGAAATCATGCATGTCTTTTCCTCTAAAAGGGGGAGGGCCGCCACAAAGGGAGCGAGCCCTCACGCAGGAGAACAGTGTGCAGCCCTCATGAAAAATAAGCAAGTGTCGAAGCCATGGGCGAGGTGCGCGGCTCCATCAGCACATAGGCTAGGGGGGAGACACACACGCACGCGCAAGCGCACGCACGCACGCACGCACACACACACAGACAAACACACATGCACTCGACACAGATAAACACACACAGACACACACTTGAGCTCACAGAGGAGCGTTCTCTGCTCCAAACTCCTGGTTTATAACCACTGCCCTGTCGTGAATCAGCTGACCCCAAATGAGACTTCTAAGAAAATAAATACCCAAGATAATGTTGATAATTACCTCCAAAATAACTACTATTCTGCATTCAAGGATTTCAAGCATCTTATTTTTTGCCTCATCAAAATGTCTTGTCTGAAGACGCACAGCAAGATAGAGCAACCGCTTTATATTCTTTAATACCACCACTCATATCAGCTATCCAAATTTCGTTAAATTGACTTTGAGCTTCACAGAGCACAAAGGAATAAAGTTTAATTTCATAGTGAATAGATAAATCAAGTCAAGTTGTTACCTGAGAACAAACAACAATCACAACTTCATTTTAAAAAGTAGAACATTTCAATATCTCATACTATAGTTCAGATCACCTGCAACATTTGAGTCATTTAAGTGAATATGTGCTGCCAACGTATGCAACAACTTGAAAATCAGGCAATAAAAGTCAACATGTGAAACCAAGTTAAATAAAAATGACTGGTCACCCGGAATGGAAATACTTCACACAATGGAAATATTTTACAGCTACGTGCGATGAAGCCCATAACAATCGCAATGGCTAACTTGGATTTTGCCAAAGTCAAGCCAATGTACATATTATCTTTGTTTAAACCAGTGCTTTATTGTCATTATTTATTATTATCTATTATTTTCTGTTATGCCCCCCCCATGCAAGAAGAGAATATTTTAGACACACCCTCCTCGGTGACTATAAATAGTATAAATTGTATATAAAACTGTAATAAGAATACCTCTGCATAATATTGTATTCTAATTAACATGTCCCCTGGCATCGGACTGCGGCCCCCAAAATAATAAGGGGTCCTATTAAGTGCAGTGTGAAAAGGCCTTTACCCCTTTTTCCTGAATATTTATGCTGTTTTATCCTTGTACTTTGAATTACCGCTTCTCTTAGCCAGGACACTCGTGCAAAATATTGTTTTTCTTCTGGTTGAATACACAGTGGATATAAAAAGTCTACACACCCTAGTTCAAAAGCTGAATTTGTGTGTTATAAAAATGAGACCGAGATATCCTTCCAAAGGTTTTTCACAAAACCTTAAGGCTTATGTTAGGAAACAAATATTGTCAGGAAGAGCCTACTAGAACAACTGAATTGTATTTGAGGTTATTCAGAAGCACTTAAAATGGTGGCGAATGTGCACTGGCCCTTATTTACTTTAATTCTCAACACAGCCACATGCTCATCTATAAATGTATGTGTATACACTTGTACAGCTTATATTTCCCCTCATAAGCAGATTTATTTGGGGGATTTTAATTGATTTGTACTGTCACCAGTCACATTAATGATGGAGACAAGTTTTTTTTTTTTAATCACAAAAACCTGTCATTTAAACAGGTATGATGTAGAGTTTTTTTTTATATACACTGTAGGTAAAATAGACTGCAGGGCTATACCACTGCAAACTACAGCTGCATAGACAAACACATTGTTGAATAAATTCACCTGACAGTGCCAGTCAATGTCAGTTATCACACCGAATGATTACATATGTGATGGCAGAATTTTCAATACATCTCTTGGACCGGATCTCATTAGGTTGTTCGGGTGATGTGTGTTGCTGTGAATCTATGATATGTATTTCAATCATCCGACAACGTAACACCGACAAGACCTGTGAGTGCGTGTACCAGCTTGTAGCCCATGCGGCGTTTGATAAGCAGACACTGTAAGGGTCCAGTACAGAACCCAGGGAGATGCTCTATTAGCCAAACAATGTCCACATATTGAAAGTCTAGTATCCAAAAGGAACAAAGAACTGAGCAGAAGATGAAAGCGAGACATTTATCAGCCAGTAGTGTGTATGTGAACACAGAAGGGGAGCTAACAATGAGGAGGACCGAAAGTGGGGATAAATGTTTTCAAAGCCCAGCAGACGACGATAAAGGGCTCAGGCTTTGGACAGCAGGGAGAGGGGATGGTCATCGCCTTACCTGATGGAGTTTTTGGTCTCACTTCCTCCCACGCCGACTCCTCTCTGGCAGCGCCGTCTTTTCAAGTGTCTGTTTGAAGCCAGCGGGCAGAAAGGTCACGTTCTCCTGGTCACAGTAGGCTCGTCCAAACAACGGTGGACAAGGCGGGATGGCCGGCAGCTATTGCCGCTGTCCTCGCTTCTGTCTTTGTTGTGTAGTAAAAATAAAAATAAAAATAGTCGAAAGGTAAAGCTATTAATTTGGTGCCTGGGCACCTGAAAACATTTTGGTGATGTACTCCTAGAATTCCAGGTATTTCCAGAGTTTTCCAAAGCTATACTGGGATTTTAGGGACTCCCGAGTCCGAGAAGAGTAAATCAGGCTGAAGCATCACCTGCAATGAGAGACCAAATTTTAAGTTTAATATGCAATTCAATCCAGTGTTGTCAAGAGAGACATTTCTGTAAAAGAGCTAATCAGCTGTTCCTAAGACTAGAAAATGAAGCTCTATTCATTTGTAAGCAACTACAGGAAGACGGATTCTTGTGATTATATTTAATTTCTCTCCTCATACCGCCGTCGACTTTGAAAAGGAGAAATGACAAATATTTCCGGCGAAACTTAATTTTCTCGTAAGCAGAGCAAGACATATTCCTGTAATAGCATACATAATTGCCTGCTCTGCACAGGATCTCTCGCACATGACAACAAAGTCTCAGAGACAATACGTATTTATTCTGCTGTCAATTCCAGTGGAGGGAAAAAAAAAATGCTTAAAAAAAGACTTTGAATTTCACATTGGGCCCGGTTTGTGAAGCCGGGTAAATATGCTTGTCATGTGTTCCAATAGTTCCTCAGCAACAGAGATTTAGTGGGGGGAATACAGGAGGGAGAGGCACACACTTTGTGATAAGTGAATCGGTCTTTTGAAGTCACTTCCATTTGGAAACATTGCGTGATTATTTTTACCTCTGTGGTTGCGACTCAAGTTAAAACCCTCGTTTAATTGTTCCCAAGAGTTCTTATTGTGTCGCTGATAAGGAGCTCAGGGAGCAGCGTTTAAAATTGCGTCAAAAATAACTTGACTTTGTGCTCATTGGCCACAGGTCTGAAAGAGTGACAAAGAAAGACTCGACTTGGCTTCTCCGATTGTAATGTGCACTCAGCCTTTCTTAATGCTCTTTGTTTGAATATCAATTCAAACAATGACCCCCGAGCCATCATAAATAAAGACGGCACAGTGCATTAGTAGTTGATCAATAGAAAAAAATTTTTTTACGAGGGTTTCGTCAGCAGTTTGCGGCTGACAAAGTATCAACAATAATTTGTCGCCTGCCTCCCTTTCGCAATGCCGCCACTTCAAGGTTGGTCAATGCAACCTGTAGAAGCATGTTTGTCGGATCAATAGCCCACCCACAGCAGCGCCGCGGGCCATCCCTGACCCGGCCCATTGATTAGGCCTCGCTCAGCTGCCAATGGCAATGTGCTGCATGTGACACCAAGCTAAGGCAGGAGCAGCGAGGAAGGGGGATGCTGGATTGCCAGTGGCAGCCCCACAGCACACCACAGATAAAAGTCAATTCCACTTAAGCAAATCATTGACAACTAAATAGTTAGCGCGCGGAAGAATTCGGAGAGTCTCTGACGGCGGCGGCTGGATGGCTTTGGGGATTTCCGTAAATATGACCCCGTGTCAATGGGACATGAGCGCTACTTCAATTTGTGCAGGTAGCATGACCCCAGCCTCTGTGTTTAGTTCATTTAGACAGCTCGCTGTCAACATATATGCATATGTACACCTGTCGAAACGCGAAGCTGCAGTACATGATGAGATCCAATACAACAGCTGTAATCAAATGAAATAAGGCTCCGTTTTTATAGGCAAGGACATACGAGATGGATTTGTTTAACAAAGAAAAAACATTGTATACTGAGAACCGGTAAGACCATTTGGCCTCCCTATATCTAAATAAGCAATCAATAGACAGTCAACCACCCACATTCATTCTTGCTTTCATCATCCGAACCACTTATCCTCACGAGGGACGCGGGCATGCTGGAGCCAATCCCAATTTGAAGTGGCCCACATTTAGCATATTAAATTTTTAGATTTTTTGTAATAATCTTCTTGACATATAGGAGTCAAAGAAGTGCATTGAATCAAGTTGAGGAGTTTCATTTAGACATAAGTAGTGCTTTGCCATAAAACTAGAGGCACTAGTTACATCAGTTTTAAATCATCATTATTTGGTTGTACAATCTTTTTGAGACAGGTTTTGTTTGGCTTGATAATGGTGCTCTCGCCATTGGGTTATTGATTTAAATGAAGTACTGTACGGCTTTTGGCGAGAATGATATGAGGGGATATGAATATGGAGAGGGTGAACACAGGTAATCGCTTCAGCATGCACATGCAGTCCCATTGAAGTTGTCACACCCCTTTTGATCCATCTTGCTCACAGCCATTAGCGCTCCATATTAGAGTAGTTTACGTGTCACTTTACTGCTCCTTTCACTTGTGAATGTTATTCGGTGGCCGCGACCTCTTTGTGCATTCTCCTCCTATCTAAGGCTCCATATCTCTTGTGGTAATTGCTGAGTGACAGAAAGGCACTAGTGACCACTTCATTATGGAGACAAGCAGGCTGACTGGACGCTGGCCTATTGGCTTTAGGTCACGGTGGCCACACTGACTTTATCTGCCCGGGTTGTCGGAGGTCAGTCCCCCAGAATCTATAAGGAACCCTCCTGGATGCGGAGTGGTTGGTGTACAGGAGGATCTCCTGACCCTGGATGGCTGCTTATATCCACTATTGATTGCACTTTGTCTCCTTCAGTGGAGGGAGGAGTCACATCTCAACATTAGCCTCACAACTTGCATGTTTTGGCAGCAAGTTATATAAGAGCATTGATTTAGTGACTTAGTGGTGAGGTATGAATTTGTTTGATGCACCATCACACTGCACAGACAATTTCTCATTATGAATTTTAATGGCTGGGCTGATTAAACATTCTGATAAATAAAGATATATATGTACAGTCATAATTCTACTTTAACTGGCAAAGATGAATAAAAGCAGACTTTGAGCTGTTTTACAGTACTCGGCTATGAAAAGTGAAGATTATTTACAAGAGATTACTCTTAAGATGAAACATTACTGTGGCCACTTGAGATATGAGTGATCCAACTTTTTTTTTCCAGATACAAGCTGTCATTGAGCTGATTTTTGTTTGCTGTGACGATAGCAAGAATTAACAGCACCGTTTGCTGGCAGTGAACTCAATAAAAAGCATCATGTGAAGTGTCCATTCAATTGAAGTATTTCATGTAATTATGTTCCCACTGTATTCATTTGTGATGTGTACCTTTGTGACATTCTTTCAAATGCATGAACATGCTATGCTGTCCAAAGGATAACACTCATTTGTGTGAATACAAACTAGATGGAGTCTATCTACTGATCCTGGAGGCTCACTTTCCTAAATAAACTTCCTCATGAGTGGAATACAAGGCCCTAAATTCTCATGAGAAAACTTCGACATGGATGCTGCTCAGTACTCTCTCAAGAATGTCACCAGCTCTTTCATGGAAAATGAAGGAATCCAGTCGCTCATGTTTACCATCGTTAGCGTCGCCATATGGATAGAGGTGTGTGTAATTGTTTGTGCGAAACTAAATGTCTACCCACGTTGCGTTCGCCCCAGCTTGTGTCTGCGCGCGACCATTTATGTACACACTAAAGCATCCACGATGCTCGTTAGATCTTGTCTCTCGGCAGCTACGTGGCAGCATTCGTATTAAATCACCACAATGGCAGATGAGCTCCGGCACTAGAGAGACAAGCATCTATTTGAAAGTCCCCTTTATTACACTTTGTTCCTTTTAATAATAATAAAAAAAAAAGTACGGGAAAAGATAACCCGGTTTTAAGGATTTCAGATAAACAGCAACGATTGCATCTTTAAATAATAGATGACCCCCGCCTGTTACGGACGGGAATATAACTGAAAATAATTGAAGACAACAATGTCCTATAAGAGCACTACTCCAGTACTGCTGATTCGGAATGTGTTACAACTTCAAACAGTCAGTCATAAACTATGGATAATCTGTACAAGAAAGGCAAGGCGCCTGTTTACAACTTCCGTCTAATTAAGGCTACAGGATGAGTTCTACCTTTCTTCAAGTTGATGTGTGGTTGCTCGATATACCGGGTGGGTGGGGGTGTCTTGTACCAATGGCAAATTAGAGTTGGGAAACAAAATGAAACAAACAATAACACTCTAATATGAACTGCAGTCAAAGGGATAAATATTTAACTATCTGTCTACATTTGACACACTTTAGGTGGAGAACAAATAGATCCTGAACAACACAATGCCAAACTTGGAATAGTAAGTCCTTTGACCACATTGGTATTTAGAATTCTGCTTGTACTGTGATTGCAATCCGTCCTCATTATTTTGGGGAGTCAACGTTTCTGCGTTAATTCCGTCTCTAAAGGAATGACACCGATCTAGCGCCAATCAAAACAAATCATGATGTTACAACAACAAAAACATTGGCCTCATCTGGGAGATGTATGAATGTGGGGAAGAATTATTGAGTTGTGGGAGAATCATTGTTGCTGAGTGCAAGTGAATTTTTTCTACTGAGTAACTTTAACAATAAAGTTGTGTATGGTACACAAATTATTTGGTGTTACGGCAAGAAAGTTACCTAAAAAAGTGATCAGTACAGTATCAATTTGTTTCCTTTGCAGTTTTCTTGCACTTTGTGTCACACAATTTCATTTGCCATAGCTATAAGATGATGTGCTTACACATCCTGAAGCTAAAAAAGGTTAAAACATATATTCGAATTAATCCAAACGTGTTGACTGCAATGGATTGACAACATTTCCATTTGTTTCAGAGAGGAAAGTTGTTTTGAGACACAAGTAATTTGATTTACTACACTGGACACGCAACAAATTTTTATAAAACTGTACATGCATCCTAATTTTGTGATTTGAAAGATTAGTTTTGCCAGTTTGCTTCACAGTTCCATGACTGCGTAGATGCTCTTTCTGTATTTTGTGTGCAAAGCCAAGTAGGAGGAGGTGGGATAAAGCCGTATTTGATGATTAATCACTGGACATAATAAAGCTTCTCACCATGAGTCCAGAGTCCAGCTGATTCTATGATACGATCGGAGGCGATTAGAAAGAAAAAAATAATCATTCCTTACAGTGCATCGGTAGCGCAGTCTAATGATGTCTTCTGATTGGACTGTGTGGAGAAGATAATAAAGGACCTTCTTCAGAATGGACTCTGAGATTATTTCTTTGCTTAACTTTTATGAAACAGGGCAATGAGCCTGGATGCTGCCGATTTGAGGATTAAGATAAGATGACCTTTCACATTATGTCGCCATGTATAAAAGATGAAGTTTACAGTCCCTCATCACATTAGACCTTATCAATGGTTCGAGCCTCTGTGACATCCCTTTGAACATCACAATGGGTTTTTTTCAAGCTGAAATACAACAGGCCTTTACCCCCCAGTGTGGGATTATTGTTCCAGAGCGTGTATGTGTATGTCGTACACCACGAGCGAGGAGAGGCACACTTGCTTTGTTTGGACAATGCTATATTGCTAATCCATTGTATTAAAGAAATAAATCAAAAATATGCCAAACCAAAGCTTTCCTAGTGATCATGTGAGTAATATCATAATGAAAAGGTAGATTATGATGGATGAGCATTTTATTAAACAGCAGAAGTTGTAGTGTACAATCAGATGATCTGCCCCCCCACCCCTCAAATGAAACATATGGCTTAGTATTGAACAACAGCAGGGTAGGTTAGTCAACTCTGCAGACTGTCTGAAAAAGTCAAATAAATAAATAACAACAAAATAAATCAATCTTAACAGTCGTCTTACAAAAGAGTAAATAAAAATAACCGTCAAATGGAAGGCAAAGTGTTTCAAATGCAAACCAGCATGTTTGTTGGATCAAGTTCAAGATGTGCTGTTAAAGCTGAAGGGGTAGCTGTCACTTACACATCCCGTCACTTGTTTCAGTGTCAAAGCCAGTGAAACTATATTTGAAACCAGTCAAGCGATCTCACCTCAGTGGCACATCTTTTTTGTTTGGCGCTAGAACAAAACTCAATTTTGGGTGCTCGTAAAGAGAAGCTCTTGAATTGGAACCGGCCTGAAAGCTAGTCAGTGCTTTACAGACATCAGACAACCAAACGGCCACCATCGCCCTGCTCCTTTGATACAGGAGTTATTGTTTACCCCTATAACTTACAGCTCGGCTCTGCGGGGACTTATTTTTATAACCCTCATTATTTTGTGTCATAAATATTCAAATCCAGATCAGAAAACCTCGAGCTTAGCGAGGAGAATAGCCAAAAACAACATGCGGCTTTTCAGCTTCCCCCAGCTCTCAGTCTCTATAGAAAATCATTAAGAAGATGAATAAAGAAATCAGACAGAATGCTGAGACGAGCGCATACGAGGCCTGCTAAAAAGCACTCATGTGAAAGAGTCGGGATGGAAATTTTTGGCCAAGGAGCCTGGTTTCTTTTGTTCTTTATTTATTTGAGCGTTTCGTCACGTTCTGCATTTCCTCCTTTTAGACAGTGAATTAATATTTGCGCTCGGAATATTAATCCTGATTCAGTTGCGGATTAGTTTTCTATTGTCCCCTCGGCGCTGAGCCATAAATAAAGGCGCTGACATGGAGAGGAAATCTATACCTCCCTGGCCTGCAAACAAAGACCTCTGCACCCCGAGATAACACATGTCCCCGCAACACGGACGCCCCCCTTCCGTCGCCCACATGCCGGATCCCCCTCTCCCGTCACCCCCGCTTCCCCCTTCCGCTCATCATCCTCTCTCTCCTTCAGAAAAAACTTTGCCATGGTAGATTTGCAAGGCAATTGTGCCCTTAAAGCGTGCCTCTTCCTCAGCTTATACCATGCATTTTCCAGAGTTTATCAAAGAATACAATGGGGTTATGCTTTCTCCATTATTCTCCGGGCAAGAACAGTAATTCAACTGCGGCGCTAGTAGCGAGGCAGCCATGATGTCTCACTACGGAACACAGAGAGCGAGAGAGAAACGCAATGCATTACTTTGTTGACCTTTCCTGTTCCCATAGTTTACAAACAGCTGTGAAGCTCATTCCTCTGGGCTCTTTGTACATCAGAGGCTGGGAGTGATGGAGGCACGCCAGGCTTAAATGAAGGGCTTTTTCAAGCTCGCCTCCATCGTGGTTGACAAACACAACCTAACAAACGTGCGTCCGCTTTATCTCCGCCGCCAAAGCCATTGCGGGCGTGCGGGAAGAAATACACAGCAAACAGATAGCATGACATCCTTTCATGTAAGTATATATTGTAACAGACAATCTGTTCAACAACAGAAGAAGAAATCTAAACATATCCACGCATCAGCATCGCCACCCACACGCAGAAATAAGGTGCATTTGCTCACTCGGGGGATCTAAAACTAAATTGCACGCGTCTCTCAAGGATGGAAGAAACGGTATCACAAAAGTTGGCACAGCACCCATCCAATCTTTGCCACCATGTCATCAGTTTACAGCTTGTAAAAGTAAATTTACTGTCCCCTCAAGGTAACAACGGGCAGCCATTAATGTATGGACCACAAAAGTGAGTCCACCTCTAAGTGAAACTATCCAAACTGGGCCCCAACGTCATGCCTCAAGGTGTCAGGTGCAAATGGGGACCATGTGCGTTAAATTTCATGTGACTCATACTGGTCACTGCAAATTTAATTTGGAACCTCATGGCAAATAACTTTTTGAGGATCTTAAAATAAAATAAATACTGTAATTGTCATTTTTGGGAAAGCAAAAGAGAACACTGATTAATGTGCAATGTGCAAAGATTGGGTTTACTCACACAATGTGCGTTAAGTTCAATGGCAGGTCAGTATTTGGACAAAAAGGTGGAGAAGCCACATTGGACCAGGGAAGATGATAACAGGAGAAAAAGGACCAAGAAATATTGATCATAGAGGCAAAAGAAAGCTGTGTCAAGGTGCAACTCTTAAAAGCACTACAAAACTATATTTGGGTTTATTCAGAAATGAACTTGATGCATATTGAACTTGATCCAATAGGCATAACATGCATGCACTTCAACCAGCTGCAATATTACTTTCTATGTTCCAGTTATTATGTCCCAATTTCAAGATGATCTAATGTGTTCTTCATGCCCTTGCGTCATCCGTCTACATAATTTCATTGAATTATATTAAACAGTTTTACAAATTAAATAACTGTAATTCAATATCAAAACAAGAAGTCATCCTTTGTACTAGATTTAACGAATAACAGAATAAAACATTTGTTATTTGCAGTTTCTGGAAACTGTGACAACAGTGGCTTTGAAGGAAATAGTTGTTTGTTCAAAGGTTGAAGCAAATCTCGGAAGTGTACACTCAAATGATGCTTTTTCAAATCAACAACCAATAAGTTGTGGTTTCAGAAAATTCATTTTTTTGCCACACATATCCATTTTTGAACAGCTTGGACAATCCAAAGCCGGTTGGCTAAAAGTAAACGTGCAGTAAACAGTTGAAGCGAAGCATGTTGCAGACAAGAACAGGCAGCCACAACCATTGCATGTTTAATCAATCCAGTTGTGTCTGAGCGTCTGGGTGGGGAGTCGCTCACAGTCTGGAAGGGGTTAATGGGAAATCAATGAGGGGATGTGCTTATGAGCAGGACATGGGGAAGGAGGGACACTGGGGTGTGAGTGAGAGGAGGCAGAGAGGAGGGGGAGATAGTAACATTGTTTCCTGTGATAGCAGCACACTTCCCAGATGTTATCTGTCACTCAGAGGCCAACTCTGGTGACCAGATGTTTAGGCTCTGAGTGGTAGAATGGCTTATTGGTGGATCAATACAGGTCAAGTGCAAGGTGATATTTACCACTAGTCTGCAAACAGAACACACTGATGCAGGGGAAAGACAGAAATGTGTGAAATGAACTTGGGGCCTTATATGGAATACAACTGTGCACTCTTTAAAATCTCTTTACCTAAACTCTATAACTCCATTTTCAAAATCGATGTCATGTCAATTTATCATTATTATGATTATTATGATTATTATTATGATTATCATGATGATTATTATTATGATTATCATTATTATTATTATCAATTTTACTGTATAAATCACAAGTTAGTTGAGTCACCTGCCACTATATGGCACTTTCATTGCAAGGTTGCGCTCATAAGTATGAGCACAAAATTGTGAGAGGAACAGCTAAATGTACAAAATTTAAAAGAGCAAGAGAAAAAAAATAAAATTAGGCCTTTGCTCTGTTGGCCTGATTTGTTTTCTCATAGATAGGGATCATAATATGGCTGCAATATCTCCTTTGTGTACATCCATAGCTGGCAACAAAGGGCAATGCTGATTTGAAAGGAAAGGTAAAAGAAATGCAGCAAAAAGCAGCCCGAGCCGTCCTTCAAAGGCCCCGGGGGCCATGTGGGGAGATAGGCTGCTGCTTGGAAAGGGGGAACCCGGAGCACGTCCCAGTGCAGTCAAACTCTTTGTAGCTAGAGCAAGCTGAACTTGCCAGAGGCTTTCTGCTCGAACCCGTACCACTCAGACTGTTTGGGGAAATTACACCACCGAGCAACAATTAATCAAGTAAATGTTGAGTCGCTTTGATTTGGATTACATTAACATATGATCAACAATGCATTCATCAAGTACAAATAAACACCTCTGGTTAATAGCATACTTAACAGCATACATTTTCACACTGATATGATGCCAAACGATTGCTTTGGCAACAAAGTCTTACGTGCTCCTGGGACCATTGCATCTTTGCAATTAAAACAACAATATGGAGCTATTATACTGAAGTGTATTTGATTAACATTTAAAGTCATTTGGCGTGACGCTGGCTTTGATGAAAGGTGTCTGTGGTTTGTGAATGGTTTGCAACACAGATTTAATTTTGGTTCACTTCTGAGTTTGCACTGCTCTTACTGCTGAGGTAAAAGCTTCTAAACATTTTTATTAAAAAGAGAAAGGAGAAATCAGTGACACACACGTTGACATTCAGATAGATTTGGTGAGATGGAATGTTTCGGACTTTGCTTTACACAGTCGTGATTTTGTTGGCATAAACTGGGAAAGAAATCAACTTTCTTAAGTGAGCACATTTTTGTCTGTCGACAGATGAATGCTTACACTCAATTTGTATTTGCCAGGGAAGATTAAAACTGCAAAATAATTCCATAGTGCTGTTTCCTTTATTGAATGCTTGCTTCAACTTTGCATCAACCATTCCAACCAAAAGGCAAAAATATCACAAATTCATTTCTTTAACAACAGCAGACTGCATCTGACAGACTAAATAAAAACAGCACTAGTGAAGAGTGAGAAACACAATGCACGCAATTTGTGCAAAAGTGTCTCTAAAAGAAGCCGGCAAGTGGATTGTAGCAAATTGTTAGTTACCGCTATCATTTGCAGAGGGGTCGAATCAGCACTGCTTTTGTATTTTTACATTTTCACTTAAATGCATGTTCTGTTTTCCTCAGATAAAGTTGTGCTGTTTAAATAAAAGCATCCTTCCGCGCCTTACACTTTGTTCATTGGGGAACTTCATGCCCAGGGATTTTCTAAACACAATTCATCAAAGTGGAACAGCGCTCTTTTTTTTTTTTTTGCATTCCTAATCCTTTTTGCTGCAGATGAGAGATTTGCTGTTCAGACTCATTAAGATTAAAGCATTTTGCCAGAGTTATTTAAGAATGCAAAGTTCCATGTGAGTTCAGAACAGAGGAAAATCCTATCAACATGCTCGGTGCACTGGGGGCGGCTCTTAGCCTATATTCCTATATTTGGTGTCGGTGATTGAATGATAGCATGTGAAATAGTTTTTCACAATCCATTATGGCTCCAATCAGTTTGGTTTTCTCACTATCAGGAATGTCGGAGTGTGATTTCTCCTTTTGTCTACAATGTGTGAGATTAGATTTTTTTTTCTGCTGCTTATTCTTTTTTCGGGGGGGGGTTGAGGAGGACAAATTTGCTTCCTGTACTGTTGTTTGGCATAAACTGAAAGACAAATCAGTTTTCTTGAGGGCAGCGATACATCAAGCGTATAATGCTTACCTGCACGGATTCCAAGAAGGCATTTCACTTTCTAGTGTTACTCTGCCAGCACATCACGGTTGAGTGCTTGCAGTAAAATATTGAGTTGGCCAAGGTAGCAGTTGTGTATCTTTCAAAAGAAATGATGGTCCAAAATGATTAACATTATTTTTTCAGCCAACTGCTAAGATCCTCAGCTCCAGTCTCAGCACCTCTCTGAAACTTTCCAAGTGTCGCAATCTGGTTCCATTTTACAGCTGGCCTTGGGATTGTAACAGAGCTCCTTTCTCTCCCCTCTGAACCGCATATTTAATCCCTACGCTTATGTCAAACTTAATTACAGGACCTTGTACGAAAAAATAACAAGTGAGCCTTGTAGGAGTGGGCGAGAGGAAAGGAAAGTATTAAGAGAGTGAGAGAAAACGAGACCTAAAGAGAATGCTAAGAGGTGCGAGGGGGAGGAAAGGAACAACACAGACATTTAATCTGTTGACTCAGTATGTTAAATAGCCCAATACGAATCTTTGATGTTGTTTTTTTTTTTCTTTTTTCCTCCATGGAAACGACACTATAGGTATATAAGAAAAAAATCACTAAGTATTTGCTGAATCCATATTAATGGCCTTAAACGTGTACTAGGGCTGACATAGCACAGAGATGTCATATGTGCAACAAAAACCTCAGGAGGTGTCTTAAGCACCATCTTTTTCACTTACAAATCCGCCTGAAACCGCACGAGCCAAAAATAAATAGTCATTAAACCCTATTTGTGCCCGTAAAACTATTTACTCTGTCGGAGTGGAAAAGTCAGGAAGAGAGATGTTTAGTCTGTCAGTTTAAAACTATTATCTCCAACTCTGAAAACATCAGCCGAGTCTGTTGTGCACTGACAAGGGAAGACAGCACTCTGAAGAAGAAACCTTTGAAAAGTCAAAACCTGTTTTGGGGCAGGGGTGGGTATCACCAACACTTGACTGCAGTGCGCAAAAGCAGAGTTTGAAAATCCCTTATTCATACAATCTTCTTAAGACAAAACCGCATAAACGCTGTATACACTGAGTCTTTTAAAAAGGCAGATGGTGGGAAGCGAGAGCAAGAGTCAGACAAAACACATCCTAGGACCACCGTGGCCATACTTCGTTGCACTCGCCAAAACATTTTTCCCTTCCATGTTCTTCCGCCCACATCGACCACTCTTAGCCTCTTCTCCTTTTGGCCGGTCTGGAGGCTGAATCCTTCCCAGACTGGCCTTGAGTGGCCAAGGAGTGGACCACAGGAGGTTCCCATGCCACTGGTGCTGCAACTGGCGCGCCACCCGGAGGTATTTATAGCAGGCCAGCACCAAAGGGCAGCGAGAGAGGGCACGCTTGTTTTCCTTTCCGTTCCCTAGGCGCTCTCCCTGGCCTCACATGTGGGTGTTAAATATATACCCAAATACTGGGAGCAACATACGAGGCTTTGGGTTCCTTGAAAACAGAAGTTAGTTGAGGGTGAACAGGGAGCGAAGATGGTGTCTGGACCAGGAACCATTCAAACTCGACTTGTTATTGTGAGGAGGTGAAGGAAGGGCAAAGTCCAGCCAAAAGAGGAGGTGGTGCAGCAGCCAGCCCTGTTGTTGTCTTCGCCAACATCAAATAATATCCGGATCCAAAAACTCGCCTGACTGTCTCCATGTGCTTCTGTCTTTACGCTCTGTGATTAAGCTTTCTCTCTCCAACTCTTTGCACGAGAATCCCAGAGTGGCTTTATTACTATGATGAAACCAGACCCTATAAATACGGAGCACTGTGATGAATATAACAGCAATTATGGGATATGCGATAATTAGATCAGGACAGAAAGAAAGACTCACTGAAGTTGGCACTGTGTTTTTTTTTTTTTGTATTTGGGAATTCCTTTCAACCTTGAGTCTTAATGTATGAAGAATTACAGAGGCAACAGTGGTGTGGTAATCATGAGGGTCTCCACAGAGGCCTCGTGGGACGCCATCAGTGATTCTCTACACTTCTCAGCTCCGTCTCGTGTCTAGTATTTTAACCATGCCTGCCCGACAAACAATTAATAAGCTGACCCTCAAAAATGAACAGGCAGGGATGTGGGGTGCTCCCAAATGGGCCCATCAAGCAGCTTGCTTCATCAGCTTTTAACCTCGTCAGACTCGCTCAAGTCTTTTCGCTTCACTGTACGGGGGCCTTCCCGCTGCATGATTGCGTCAGAAAGATTCCATAGCCACAGCCTCTGTTTTTTCATACTTGTGGGAAAATCACAGTTCATGTTTCCTTGGATGCTTCACACATTCCTCACCCTGTCTTCACATTGCAAGGCCCCTGAGACTGGGTAGGGCCAAAAGCACTCAGAGGGAGGTGCTTGGCAGATGAGAGGCGGGGCCAAATGAAAAATAAGAACCTTTTTTTTTCCCTAGGTTTATTTAGGGGCAAGTTGCTATGTGATGGGAACTCAAAAAAGGCACTAATTACATTTCCCAGAGTTTGATGAGTTTAACAGAGCTTGGTCAGAAATTTTCCAGCCCATTTGACATCTCCGGACACAGGTGGGAACCATAGATAACAGAACATCTGGAAGCCACAAAAATACATCTGGAGGGTGTACTACAACCAACGCAAACGTCATCAAATCCTACAGTGAATGACAACTCAAAGTCACGGGTTTTGTCTTGAAAATAAGTAGCCATCCTTGAATGCTATTCCAGATATTTGGGCAAAGGTTCATCAGGCATATAAACCAGTCTGCTTCCTATTCCAAAAGTAGGCTGAAGGAGTGCTCGTGCAAAAGCTATCCAAAGCAAAGATTCATCTTCATTTACCTGCAGTCACACATACACATAAGATGAACTTGGCCGCATTCAAGTTTGGTCTCATCCCAAATTCCTGACTTCCAAATTTCAAGACAAAGGTGATTAAGGCTGATTTATTCATGCATCAGTGTAGGATGAAGGGAGCAGGACAGAGAAGCAAAGCAATTAATTCTGATGCTGAAAACATTATTAATGGTAATGTTTAAAACATCAAAGCACAGACTTGCAGAGACAAGGCATCCCGACCGACTCTGACAAGATGGAACAGATGAGCTCACTTGAGTCAGTCAAGGTGAGGCATGGGAGAAAATGTAATTTGTCTCTCCACTGATTTTCATTAAGACTTCTTGGAGAAGCTGTTGTTCAAGCAGAGGCTTGAATTCAAGAATAGCCTCACTTCACCTTCACTGGCTTGGAGATTAACCCAATGTATCATTGATCAATTAAATAATCAATCAGACGTCAAACGTAAATTTTAATTCTTTTACCCAAAGTTGGCCAATTCTATGCTTCGGTTGCAAAAAGCAAGGTCCACGTCACGTCAGCCACCATTGTCCTTGCATGGCCGTCCACCTTAAAAATCTAATGCGGCCTACAGCAGGCTTAAGAAGGCGTCACCATCGGAAGCACCCCTGAAACCGCCTTTACACTTTTACCCACGTGTTAGCATTATGAGCATTGAAAGAGAAATCATTTCATAGTGTGTCACTATGGCTACAAGGGATGTCAACATAACAACCAATGGGGTTATTCCGAAAAATTCCCACAGACTCCAATCTCCCCAGCGGCAAAGCTTTTATAGTTGCAAAGGGGCTACACAGCCTTCTGTTTCTACTTCCTGGATGAGTCATGGCTAGGTTTCCCAACACCTTGGTGTATTTGGATGAAACTGTATTTATTTTGTTGAATGACAAATGGTTGTCATGAGATAATTAGAGGCTCTTCAGATGAAAGGACTGAGGCATTCAGCACTGAAGTTAAAGCAGGACATAGAGGACAGAAGAGGACGCACAATAATAACTGATGAGGTAAACGAAAAGCACCTCCCCTGTCTGTGCGGACTCGTCAGTCCTCTCTGTAGCTTTGGGCAAAGGTACAACACTCCACTCGCTTTGGCATATTCATTTACCCCCTACCATCATAGCAATTGAACCAGCGAGTCTGGGGGACGCCACATTGATATTCACAACTCATCTCCATCCCCCAGCCACAAGCATCCCACTGGAAAAATTATTTCATTACATATATTATGCAGTCAGTGTGAGGGAGCCGGTGGACGCGCCGCATGCAGGCGCGTGGGTGAACACGGAAGCTTGACTGCCTATACATGTCTGTGGCAAGAAGAGTTTTTTAAGAGTGTGTAAAAAGATGTATAACGCTTCAGGGGCCCAATGTTAATGGTACTTAGTTTACTTTGTTAGAGGGAGTGAAGACAAAATATTTATTCTCTAATGCTTTGTGTCAGTGTTATAAAAGTTTAGACGTGTTTTTATTTGACGGTTGAAGTTGCCAACAGAGTTCTCTTCGCATGCTGTGCACAATGTGTCACGCAGAGCAGAAAATGAATAATTTGCCATCCATCACATGCCAGTGGCCGTGAATATTTGAGCAGCTCAACACTGGACACTCTTGTTTGATTTGAACTGGAATCCATTTGGAAACGAAACCATTTCACCTCTGATTAAGCGCCGCTCACTCTCTGCTGTGGCATGCTGACCTTTCCAGTCCGTCTTATGCTGCCAGGAAGGGCTGGCCAGCTGGGTGATATGCTCACCTAATTAGGCTGACTGATGTGAGTAGGCGGGGCTTGACAGTGGCTTGAAGTTGAACCCTGAGTCCGGATCACAGTAAATCCTAAAAATCTGAATTTAATGGCTAATCGTTACATAGAAAACAAGTGTCACAAGGACGTATATTCTTTGCAGGGTTCATAAAAGTCAACTTGAATGACTTTTGTAGATTCTCAGTCATCCAGGTTGTGGTAAAGGTTGAACTGGGGCAACCGGTCTGTTTTTGCTTCTTCAGGATGCTTCACCTTTAACCCAAAAGGCTTCTTTAGTTCTAAATTGTAAAGTGTGATGTCTCCTTTCAAACCAGTGGTCCACCCAATCCAAATTGTGGATACGATTGTGCTCAGAATCACATCTTCATTTTCGTATGCAAATGATCTGCTGATTCTGGACTCATAGAAACTGCACTCTTTTGCTGTGCCGTGCATTTGTGTTAAGGAAGCTTGCTGTCTCAAATGTAGAGGTCATTGCACGCCTCACTTCACTGAACTGCAAAAACAACATTGCTGAGTTTGCTCTCTGTGGATCTTTTCTGAATCTTTTCACTTAATTTGATTGGGCAGATTTCTGACCTTGCGCACGATACAAAGACACTTCAGAAAGATAATTAGCACTTTCAATAGATGATATGATTTAGTGTGCTCCCTGCCTCTATAACCTGAACACATCATTCGGAAGTGCAAGTCCAATTGAATCATTTTAAAGAAGTAAAGAGCATATTAACAAATGCATAAATAAAATACAACAATTTTCAATGCACCAGTATTTGAAGCACTCTGGCTTCACCGCATTGCTTCAGATTGGCAGATGATTGACATGTTGATATGTTTCTGTTTATATGATTTTCATGATCTGCTTCCCGTGAGTAGCATCCACTGTCAACCACATTTTCATTTAAAAAAATGGATGAGAAATGATATGTGGTGATTTGTTGCTTTCCTGCATACTCCCAGAGAGTCGCAGGCGAACCCAACCTAACTCGCAGATCAAGTGTGGATTCCTCTCTTCTATTTGTGCTCGTTTGGCTGCAGGGGGAAACACGCTCCACTCTGACCCGGGGGCACTCATCCAATCAGCCCGCTATCTGTTGCAAGGGCTTTCATAATAGTGACATTTTTCCACCTCGTCAATAAAGTGGTGAAAGCCACCCTCTACCCGCTACTTGACCGTTTAACTTCCCCGTGAAAAGGCTCTTTCTTTGCGTCCATCTCCGTGTCTGGCTGAAATCAATAACAGCGGAGCAAAGTAAAGAGAACGATCCAGAGGCTGCGTTAAGCGGTGCACGGCCTCCGCTGACGCGACAGAGAAGTTCCAGTCTGTCTCATTCACACTGCAGGAGGAGGACCCCACCTCTCGTTCATACACACACACGGCGGTGACAAAAGTGACATACATTAACAGATGCAAAGCGTCTACTCTTTAACGATCATTGCTTGCCGGGATGCATTTAGCTGCAGCAGTCACACATCAGCACACATCTGTAGTGACTGACAGAGCAAGAGAGAACAAAATGTCTTCCGACGATGGCAGAATAAGAGAGCTGGGTTACGCCAAGGCCCATGACGAAAAGAGTGTTGAGCTTTGTTTGGTTATGCTGTCTGAGCTGAAATTGATTTCTGCTGGAAGCATGCACCAAAGAGCCCCTGAATTCATATGAAATGAACTTGCCCAAATGGGAAGGGCAGGTGGAGGAAAGAGCGAAGGTGAAAAAAATTGAGGGGAAAGATGATGGCTGGAGTACAAAATGAATACACAAATAAAAAAATGGATGCATGGATGAAAGTCAAGGCGATGAATGCCACGTACGGTATGTCCATACGGCATTAAAAAAACATGGACGGATGAGCCAAAAAGACAAGAGGATGACAAACAGCCACGCAACACTCCTCAAACACAAACAACAGGAGAAGGGACTCAGCTTCTTAACAGCATTAAATGACCTATGAGGTAACTAAAGCTCGACTCTTTGTAGAAGACCTACAAGAAATCTTCTCTAGGTGTCTGTCATAATC
Source organism: Syngnathus floridae (assembly GCF_059516105.1). Taxonomy (NCBI): domain Eukaryota; kingdom Metazoa; phylum Chordata; class Actinopteri; order Syngnathiformes; family Syngnathidae; genus Syngnathus; species Syngnathus floridae. The sequence continues at coordinate 12,515,546 of NC_142415.1, forward strand.
TAGCGTTACATGTGCGTGCCTTTAAAAAATATGCTAATCTGCAGACAAACAATGTGACGTTCCTGTAATGTGTTAAACAATGTGATCTAAGGACAACGTTTGTACCACTGACTGGACATCTGGACGTGTGGGTAGAAGGCAGAGAGGGAGGGTGGAACCAAAATGGACAGACGCACATGGCCGAAGTTGGTGTTCAACAAGAACTGGGATGGGAGAACAAGTTACAGCACGCCCTAAAGTTACACTGTAATTATCTCGTCTGTATAAGGAATCATATTATTCCACATATCATCATTGAAAAAGTCATAAGCACCTCCCAAGGATTTTTTTTTTGCTCAAGTCCAACGACATAATTCAACTAAAATAAATTGCACATTTGAAATTACAATACTCCCCAAATGTTAGGGCAAGCGAGCTTTCACGTGAAACTTTAGAATGGACCTAAAATATGCTATAACCTTTCCAGGTGATCTTAAATTGACCTTCTCAAAACTTATGATTGCACACATCCAAATATTTAATGTCAAGGAGTAGAATGGCAAAATTCATAATGGACCAATAAAATTTCAGGTTCAATTCACAATTGTTTTTTTCTCCAATCATGGCATCATGCTGTTCACATGTTGACACCACAAAACCAAAACAAGAACTATTAATTAAGAGTACATTGAATTTCAACAAGGAAGTGGCCGAGTGGATAGAGTCATCAATCATGGAGACTGGAAGAGCTGCAGAAAAGCAAAGTGGACTTGCCGATTTATACATCAAACGCCTGTTGTGAATTTGACCATTGTTCTTGTTTAAGAACAGTAGGTTGCACAAAACGTACTGAAACACCAAAAAGTTAGATAAATGCAAATGTTTCAAAAAAGGTCAAATAAATTTGACCGGTAAAAGTTAAAACGAAGCCAGCCAGTCAGAAATGTCGTCGAGATCACAGTACAACTATACAAGATCCTTCACCTGGCTACTGGATAAATTAATTTCATACTCATTTCAAACTGGGGACAAACATTGCAAACATCACAGACGTAGGCCACAATGGGTGCTGTCATGCTGCTTATTTTGCTAACGATAGCCAATGAGTCATTTTCTTTTGCAGCAAAGTGCGAGACGATATTATGGAGCAGTGAGGACTCCTCCTGATGGATTGATCCCACTTGACAACAGGCACATGCCGGGCTAACGTTGGCTCCCATGCACTCACTCTGACATTCATGATTTTAGGGAGATTGTATCGGACGACACGTGTAAGCAAGCTCTGGGGTGTTTTCCTGTTAAGAGAGGGAAGCCAGTGGGAACGAAAACATCGTTAAGAGTCGCCCGCGGTGTTGCTAATTTATGCAAATTAATTTCTCGGAGTGCAGTGAAAGGAGAGGGAGCGGGTGCCAAAGCTTGGCCAGCAGTCAACGTCGGGCAGTGCGCTGCTTTGGTGGTCCGGGAAGTTTCGCAGAGTGAGCCAGGGATGACTGCCAAGCCACAGTGATGAAGACTCCACACAGTGCCCCCAGCCTTCTTCTTGGCAAGGCTGGCGGCCAATCAGATCAGGGGTGGCTCTCTCGCCGAAGAATAACATGGCATGCCGGCCCTCTCGCCGCCCCGCCTCCTCTTGCCGCTGTACCGCGGCTGCCCAGAAGGATTTTCTAAACATTTTGCCAGGGGATCAATACCTGTATTGATCAACCATTGTGAGAGTGATCCGTCTAAAACCCCGAGCAGCCTGGGAGCTGGGAGGAGCGAAAGAGAGAGGCTGCAGAGAGGATGGAGAAAGAAAGAGTCTGCAGCCACAATGAAAGGGAGAAGAGGTGCGAGGGAGGAGAGGGGCAATCCGAGCGAGCGGCGGACGCAGGTCGGGATGGCGCTTTCGGACTCCGCTGCCAGGCCACTTGGATTGGGCCGAAGCCTATGGTAATTGCTTTCTCGTTAAGCGCGGGCGAGGGTGACTAATGACTACTGCGCAAAGCACGTTGCTAAGTGATAGATGAAGCAATAATACAAAGAAATTCACGGCTTTGTGTAAGAATGGAGGTGCACTTCACACCTGGGGTCGCTAATGCTTGTGATGCTTGTGATGCTTCTGGCCTGTTACGAGGCACTCTCAGGTAGATTGTTGCATGTGTGTGCTGAGCATGACTGCATGAGGCTAGAAGGAGATTAGCTTGGAAGAGGTAAGGTCAGGAGACATTTACAATTTCTAAAACTAACAAAACCATAGCAATTGATTTCTCTACTGTTCTTCTAACACTCTTTCTTTTGTGTCTAGAGAGAAACTCATCGATCATCTCTCTGCCCCTTGAAACTCATTTTGGACAAAAGGCCCAACATGTACCGAGCTGACATCTTCAACTGAAACACTAACACCAGAATGGGAAATATTGGGGGGGGGGGGAGGGGGGGGGGGAATCAATAGACTGTGTCCTGGATACAAACAGCAAGAAGGAACAAAAAGATTAGGTGGCAAATCAAATTTTCATTTTAAGCCCATGCAAGCAAGTCAGTGTTTTGGGACTTTTATGGATGCATCCAACATGGAATACAGGGATATTTTTCTACTTCCGAGTTTGTGGGGAATATAGCTATTTTTTGTTTTTGTTTGCTGGATTGAGTGAACTGCTCAACAAAGCCAATGAGCGTCAATGAAAGGCCTTGAGCTGGACCTAAAGGAGTGTTTCCAAAAGCCTCTGGGATACCGCCCATCCACCCCAAATGCTAAACCAAAATCAAGTTTGTATTGATTGGTTTTAAATGTCATGTCCTTGTGCATAATTGAGGATTGGAGAGAGAGACAACATTCAAATTTTGCTGGAAGACCTTGCTGCCAATGCAACTGGAGCTGTAGTGTGGGAAAGCTGATTTTGAATGAAAATAAAGAATATTGTCCATCATAGATACTGTAAACACTTGTGCCTTATTTAAACAGGAAGCTTATGTGGCAAGAGGAAATGAGGGCAGGTGGTCAGCTGTTAAGTTTTTTTAAGTTCCCGGATCATCTCATCACATTCTCACAGATGTAGCTAAATATAAAGAAATTTAGAACTGTGAGTATGATGGAGTTCTATAATCTTTTAAATTACAGAAACAAATACATTACATTGAAGTGTATTTAATTAACTGACCTATTTAGTATAGATTCCATGGGCAGCATATGAGAGTGTTGTTTAAAAGTTGCCACATTCTGATATTTCCCAACTCGTCAATAGCTGCTGAGTTAAAACACTAATGCTATAACTCCAGTGGTGTCTAATTCCACCCTACTTGCATCAGTGCGTCCCCATATAATAAAAAGCTTCATTTCAAGGTGATAAATGCTATTAATTCTTTTCACCTTGCACATTTGATTCATGTGCTTTTAAAGCAGCCGCGCCTTGTTTACTTTCATCCCTTCCGTTTGATTTGGCTCTCGAATAAAACCAACTCTTGGATGGGTGCCAAACAGTAAATGAGTATCTTCATTAGACACATCACATCCAAATTAGCATTCAATTAACAGGCCAGTCAACCTCATCTAATCAAGCAATTAGCCCTTGCATGTTGACAGAAAAGCTAACAAAAGCGCACAAGTCCCGTGGGAAAGCGCCCAAACACCGCAGAGGAGATGCGGTGGGAGTGAGGCACTCGTTCCAGAAAGACTGGAGGGAGACGAAGAAGTGGAAAAGGATCTTTTTAAGGAAATGCACCAACATTACGTCCTGCTCAAGCAAGACATCCTTAAGGAAATGAATGGATTCAGCTAATTAGCTGTGTCTCAGTCACAAGGTTGAACTTGATGAAATGATCTGAGTAGCAGCGGGAATTTCATTATTCTTAATTCTCTTAATCGGTTTCTTTAATTCATCAATGGGTTTTGTACAAATGATCGAAATTTGTTGGAAGTATGGCCGTCAAAAATATAATAAATAAATAATAAATATTATATAATTACGTATATACTGTATATATACATACAATATGTATGTGTGTGTGTATATATATATATATATATATATATATATATATATATATATATATATATATACGTGTATATATATATATATATATATATATATATATATACACACATATATATACATACATATGACATTTTATTTCATTTGCTGCTAAGTAGAACGTACCTTTTGATCACAGACGTTTGCAGGCTATTCAAACGACTACCTCACGGAAGGCAAAACCTACGGGAGAAACAAACGCCGCATGTCAGAAGGAAACAGATAGGATACGACTGTATATTTTCTAAGCAGAGACATCTTGTCTGATGTTCCTCGTTAGAATAAACGCTCACCAATGACCTCTTTTTCTTTCAACTCTCGCTGCCCTAACATCTAAAGGTCTGGTGTCTTATGGTGCGCCAGTCCTGAACGCAAGAGAATCCCATTAATGCAAAAAGTAAATGTCGGAACAAGGCCATCTAATTGTGTCATGACTAATTCATGTTTATTAATGCGGTGATGTAAGATGGCCGCTGAAAGTGGGCAAGGCTTGTCTGGAGTTGTCATGTAAGGCTAATTCTTGGCGGATGAGGTCTGCAGGCAATATGGGCCGCATATGGCGGCTGTGGGGCATCTGGCGCGTGTCGTGACAGTGCCAAGTGGTCTGTGAGTTAAACATGGAGGCAGTGGGGGTGACTGATGCTGCTGGTGTCTTCCATTGGCCCCGTGCCAGTCCCCCGTCGCCCCCTCACTACAAGTCCCCAGTGCCCCAGCCCCTCACTACTCCAGAGCCTCTGGGCAAGTGCTCTGTTATTGTTTTCACTGGTAAGCAATTAGCAGCACTTAAGATTTATTTAGTCATGCTCTAATGTGCGCTAATTAGCTGGGGGCCCAAACAAGCCCCCTTCATCGCGTCACCTTGCCGCCTGCGATGGCGGCAGACTGTGAGGGAATGCAATGGAGGTTAAGGGAGGGGGCCGAGGCGGAGCAGATTACATGAGCGCTAGTGCATCAGCACTTTTTTTTTTTTTTTTAAGAGATCTTCAGGGGCCTGTTGGCTGAACACAGTGCAAGAGGAAAGGGCAAATACAGCCCAGTTACACTTTTATAGAATGCTTTGTGGAAAAACACCCCTGACGCTGTCTGTGTCCTGCTAGCTCCGTTTGTCATTTGGCCCAAGGGGCTCCGGTGGCCAGTCACATGACCACTAGAATGACCTTAAAGGGCAACTGGAAGCCACTCCCACAAGCTGGACTGCTCTTTGGAGTAGGCTGTTTGGGTGAGTGCATAATGCGAGATGCATATGGCCCTCAGGGTGCCATCAAGTGAAAAGAAAAGGGGGGGGTACACAAGAAACCAGATCAAAGAGATTATTCACAAGCTTCTAAGCAAACAAATGAAAGACAAAGAAAATGATAAATGATCTCATGTTGTTGGTATGTAATGCTTTAGGGGATTTCCACACAATATCCACTAATATTAATTATTTTTATGTCATAGATTTGTTATACATGTCAGAGCATCCTTTATTAAGACAGAGGGATTTTGTGATTAGAGTCGTATTAGTTTGGGTTTTGTGTCTGATGCTTTTGGCAATTTACCCTACAATTTGCTTTGGTTATTTAAGTTTATTGCCTCTTTCTGCTCTGAACGTTGGCCAAGAAATATATGATTTGGAATTTTTAATTGGTGAACAATCCTACAATTCAAGATGCTTATTGGTAGTCCCAGTAGCTTGCATTCTAAAATCAAGTTCGATTAGGTTCTAAGGACCAGTTCAGTTGTATTTGCAAAAAGTATAATGAGAAAGCAACCAAACAGTGCGAAATCAGGGTGTTTTGGGGTATGATTCCTTCCACGGGTTGCCAACGCGCACACACGTGAAGCAGCAACATACTTTAATTGAAGTGTGACAACAAAAGTTTCATTTTTTTACATTCAATTTAATTGTCTTTCTCGCTGGTTGTCCCATTGCTATTCGTGAAGCGCTTCGTTACAGCTGCAGCTATTGTAAAATGCGTCATATAAATAAAGTTGTTTTGTATGGTACTGTATGTTTCTACAAAATGCAATCTCAGACTGTTATTATCTTCATTAAAAAATACAGTTTTTTAAGGAGGCTGTCACAGATTAATGACATTTCCATTCATTTAGATGAGGAAAGATGATTTGAAGTAAATATTTTGAGATACGAGTGTCGGAGAAGAAATTAAATTCTGTGTAAAGTCGAGCAGGATTAGTGTGTGCGCCATTATAATTCATACTATCTACTTGAAGCAGAAATACATTTTTCTGTGGCCAATAGCTGTGAGCAGATGGAGGTCAAATGCAGGTTCAACTGCCATGTGCACAGCCTATACATATGCATATAGAAAAGCCATCAATCTTTGTAGGATGGAGCAATATGGAGAGAAGTGAGCAGCTAAAAAATAAAGACAGAAAAAAATTGCTGATGCAAGATTTTATCAGCGACTGTGAGATGCTCTCTAATCATTGCACCAATGTGCGCCTTCCTTAACTGTTGCCTAAAATTGCTGAGCGGTTGAGAGGAACAGAGCTGTAAATGAAATATCGCTGTCCATTTTATCTTAGGGAAAGAGTGAGTGATGCTCAAAACCAATCAGAATCTTACAGACTAACCCTTGACCTTTTTCCATCTCAATATGACAAGCATTATCTTGTAGAAAATTAGAAGTGTCTTGCTATTGTTCGCAGGCAGAAGCAGGTGCGGGTTATTTCAAGATAATACGCCTTGGCGTTTGCTACAAAGGCCCATCATGTACAAAGAAGAAATATTCCTCCTTGAGTCATGTGATTGCATTCATGCACATACATGTAAAGCGATTCATCTTGATTATTCGTGACTACTGTATCTCTCATATTATGAACTGGTGAACCATTTGTTGGGCAAGCAGGATTCTCTAAATGTGGAATATAAGTCTCGAAGCGGCAGCTATCGCGATGGCAGATGGGGAAAACCACATTTGTGAGTCCTTCCGATCATTAAAAGCCTTGAACGGTTACAAGTTTAGGTTATTGGGTTTATTTTTTTGTTTTTACTCTTGAATGGCTTAATCTTTGAGACAAGCATACTAGCAAGATCACCCAGGTTGTTTAAAATTGTTGTGACAGTAGTTTGCAGTGGTGGAAAACTGCAGTTCATCATAGTGATTCTCCAACATACTGCCCCTCTCACCTCATGTTGCCGAATATGGTGACTAAATAAATGAAATGATAAATAAGGTAAATAAATATGAAGAAGCACCTGTCAAGATGATACGGTGCAGTTCTACACCACGGCAAACCACAACTATATGAACATATGTAATGTTCATATCTTTCTGTCAAAACTGAGCATTAATAACAACGTAAGGGCAGAATTATGTATTACTGCACTTGTGTTGAGAAATAGTATACGCTAAAGGCGATTATTTATTGCTGAAATTGGGCACCAAAATTAATGTTAAATGTATATTCAAAATGTTAATGTGGACCACCAAGGCATAGTAAGAAACTGATCATGAATTTGAAGAAGCTAGCAGACATGCAAATTTGTTCCTGTCCTCAAACAGCAGGAACTTAGTAGTTCCATCCAACACGTGTCGACAGTGGGCTACGCTTTCAAAATAGGTGAATATATTAACATTTGTGTTCTCTTTCTGCACCTTTAGCATGTGTTATTATCTATTATGCTGCATGTGTAATGTTACAGCAGGTCACGGGCTAGTTCTGTTTTAAATGTTATATTTCCATGATTGGTTCATTTTTGCCATTTCCTGTTCATTGTAGGGGAGCTAGCTTCATTGTCTGAGGCTGGATTCTGCTGGGCCCTCGGAGGGGCCATCCCCAGGGAGCACTGCATCTTTTATTAATCAGGGGCGCTGCGCTGCAGTCCTGCTTATCTAATTTAGCAGCCCGCCTCAGCTTCAGCTACGTCGGCCTCGGTCTGGAAAGGAGGAGCTGGCTGGGGTGTGGGGTGCCGTTGGTTGGAGATTGGATGGGGGTTGGGGTGCCGCCTTTATTTATTTTTTTATTTTCTATTTTTTTGCTTTCGTATTGTGGGTGATGCTCTGGTATAGGGGGAGGTTGCAACGGCAGGCTCGTGACTTATCAGACACCTCGTCACCAAGTTTTAGGAATGAATCACAATACAGCAAATTACCTACTGCTGACAAGAAAAATGAACACTCGCCTCATATGGTAAAAAAAAAAAATAGGATTGTCAGAAAGAGGTGACACATTGATTGCTTAGTATGCACATGTAGAAGGCTGGGGTTCACAGGCAACCTCCATCTATATATATGTAGGAGTGGTTCACTAGGGCACATGGTGAGCTAGCGGGTGAAAATTTGAAACGCCATGTTAGATTGGAGCCACTTTCTTACATCGTGATATTGTCGCATGGCTGTCTGTGCTGAACGTCCATGAACCCGCCAATAAACAGAAGGCAATTTGGAGTTCAGTTCACCATGTACTGATAGTAAACAGAACACGCGCATGCACCCCGCCCCATTTGCCCTCCCCCACTCTTTCTCATCTGTGTCATAGCGCAGATGAATCAGTGTCGCCGGTGTTGAGAGCACTTACTGTCAACCCTGGCGCCCCGGGCTATGCCACTGATGGACACAAACTATAAAATATCAGCCCCCTGGGGAGACATTGCTCAAACGCTGGCCCACAGCCCCGAAGGGGTGTGAGCTGGTCAGTATGCGTGTTAGTGAGAGTGTGTTGGCTGAGCAATAGGGCGATGTATTTGACTGTGCTTTGGCTGCTCTCCCCTAAAAATGTCCATGTGTGTCCACCCATGTGGAGCATTTGCATTAAGACCAAGTGAACCTAGAGAAACGCCGGCTTCCGCTAAGACCAAAGTGGTAGATTCCACCCTCTCGGCTTATCCGTCAAATTGTTCAGACAAAACAAACAAAAATAATAATCTTGTGCTCAGTACACAACTCAGTTGTGTATCAAGTCATTGCAGTAGTGAACAAAGCACATGCCAACGACCACATTGCTGAAGATGGTCTTCCTATTTTGAGCTGTGCAAGTATCTCACACTTTATGGAGAAAGTGGAAAACAAACACGCGACAAGCTCATTCTCAGCTGCCAATGGCCACAACTCACATCATTCATTAATTCATTTAAGATGCAGACAGTCAATTCTAAACTCTCATTCACTGACACCCATGTCACTCACTAGGCCAGACCTTGCCTTTCAAAACCATAAACACTCAATCACAGACACTCCAGTAAATGTGGCGTCATTGTTTTTGTAGGATGGAACCTTGGGCCACAAAAGAAAAAAAAAACAGCAAGGACCCCAAAATAGAACCCTGTGGAACACCATACGATAGAGAGGCAGACGGTAATCAAATAATGACGTAATCGGTAGGAATATGAGGTACTAAAAATATTTGTAAGCTGGCCCACTTCGTAGATTTGCCGATTAAAAAAAATATAGATCTGCAGCTTTCTATGTACATCAAAAATGTCCTCTCTCTCTAGTGCTCTAGAGAGGCTCAAGACATTTATTTGCCATTTCTATACCAGAGCACAGTTATCCATGGGGACTTACTGACAAATTCCATGAGTCTTTATGAGCTTAGACTAAAACTGCAAGCATCCAAGTGGAATCAATCAATAAAATCAATAGCTCTGTCTGTCATGTCCTATTTTAGCTATTACATCTTTTAACCTCCTTTTCCACCTAGTCTTGAGTTTGCACGGTTTAAAAATAAAACTGGTAGATGTTAAACCACAAACAGCAGAGGCGACACGCAGCCTCTGCCTCCAAAGGTCACTGGCTGCAAGGTCGCCGCTTTACAGACATATTTATGCATGAAGTCGACATAATAATTATTAAGACTTCACCAAGGCTTAGACAGTGGGAGATGAAACATTCTTGAGAGCAGAGGCGAGGAAAAACTCAATTTACACAAATATAGACATCTCTAAACATTGCTTACTATTCTTCCAGGTATTGACTATTCAATTAGACTGTCTGCAGCTGCTTGATTGGTCTAATATAAGTATATTAACAAGGATCCTTTGAGATTCAAGGACAAAGGCACTCATAGGAACATAACACTGTATACTGCAATAAGACACATGGCTGTGTTGCACCTTTGAACAAAAGACAGCCAAGAAAAACTAGAAGAACAGTCATTATATATGTGTTAAAGTTACTCTTGTATTGGGAAAGAAATATGGATGTTTTTCATCATACATTCTGTGAGATAATATTTGCTTACATTATACTGAGAGATATTTCTGATAATTTGGTTACTCTTATAGGTCACTGTTGGACTTTAAATGTTCATTGTGTCTCAGTATGTGTACAGCAAAGATCATTTTTATACAAGAATAACTATTCCTAAAGCAAATAATGTTTTATTGCAAGAATAACAACACAACCCATGCACATGTACGTAACTACTATATACATCGTATGTACTTTATGTGAAGTGGCCAAAAATCAACGATCCTAATGTAACAGCTTTAAAGGAAATCTAATAGAATGAATTGAGGCTGAAAAGAAGCAGGCCTGATTACATAAACTTGTACCAGCCAAGATGCATGAGATCTCGCTACTGTAGTCTAGGTAACACAATCTGTTTTTCAACCCCTAAACAATACATCTTTAGCATTGCATGATATAATGCTCACGCTCAATGTACTTCCATTTGAAGGCTGAAGGGGTATTGCGGACCCTGAGAGTCACTTAAGTGAAGCACTCGCCTGCCAGGCCTGCCACCACACACTAAAATTCATCTATAATTTGTGACGAGTGTAATGCCATCTCCACTTTATGATGATGTGATATTCTTCACCTCCGCCAGAGCCAGTGAGGCCAAGAGCTGGCAGTTATAATGAGGTGCCTTAAGAGTTCATCTTAGAGGAAGGCAAGGTGAAGAGAAGATGGCTGATGATGGCCACATTAACAAGTGGATGAATAAAGTAACCCTTGTTCGAATGCCAGGTTCTTGTGTTTAAAAAATATAATTATGATTTTAGAAATTACAATTAATTTGACCTGTAACCTGTATAACTCATCATGCTTTAGGGAGGCTGGAACTGGGGCATTAAATAGGGTGGATGATTCTGAACAGGTTGAAATGCGATACTTTGGCAACAGTACGTCACTTCCTGAGAAGCGCTGTCACTGTAAGTTGTCATGGCAACTGTCAGCACAGATCCACCCATGGGACAAAATGATGAACCATTGTTGAAGAATATTTCACACCTTGCAAGATGAAACTTAAATTGAAGCATCATTCATACCACACGCACAGCTTTTCAGGCATTATTACGTCAATTTTCGACATGTTTGTTGGTGTGATTACTGTTGGAGGGTAATATATCAACTGCTAATATTTCCCAAGATACAGGACTGAGCAAAAGTCTTAGGAAATCATTAGATTGTTTTGGCAATGCTATAATGAATGTCACTAAGTAAAGAGCAGATATCCGCCAACGCCAAACGGTTAACTCCTTCACTGCCGTGGACGGTTATATTCATTGACCGGAATGTGTGGCATAAACTGTGCATGTTTCACAATAGGTAATAGAAAATATGTGTTGCGACCATGAGCAAAGACGATGCAATTATGCCTTGTATTTTTGGTGAAACCAATCCATCTTGGCAAAAATATTTTTGTGACTAGTCCCTCAAAGATATGACACTATGTTCTCAGTCTAATGAGACCTTGTCCAAATAAAAACAGCAAGCTATTAAATGTTTGCCTGGTGCAAGAGACCCGGTCACTTGATAAAGGAGAGATGCAATCCGGGTTTGTCTGAGGATTATGTCTACCAAGGAGCTCTAGTAAGGAAAATCTAATTTGCTGTGTGCATTGCTGTGTGCTTACATTGGATGTTAAATAAGTAAATAACACTTTTCCAAGCCATTTAATTTTTAAAGTCTGTAGTTTGGGCTGCCTTTTAATCTGCACTTATTATTGTTATTGAAATATCACATTTAGCTCAAGGATGAATAATAAATAAGATATAATTACCAACTTCAATGAGCTGATGGCTTGACTGGGCCATTGGTGAGAGGAGAGCCCCCCCACACACTCACTCCCCTTTCCCCTTCGCTCTCCCTCGCACGCTTTAATTTGATCTTTGTAATTAGTTTCTCTGATGGATCTGGGTGGTCTGTGGCATCCTCTGCCATGTTCATTAGTGTTCTTGTAGGAGGGCCCAATTTAAAAAAAAAAAATAATCCACTTTCTCCTCCAGATGTCATAGCACCCATACATGTGATCTGTTCAAAAGCAGCAAAAGCTCAATCATCCTAATCATCTTTTCCCATTGAAATGAATTGAAATGTCATTAATATGTTCAAGGTTCTCAGAAAAACCAATACAAATGCTTGTGATGTGTTCTAAAATAGTACTCAGGTTTATAAAACATACAATATAGTGTTAATTTAAAATGTTGAATAGAATGTAAAGAATTGAACCTTCTGTGCCTCATGATTCATTCATTGTGACACCTTCTGGTGTCCGCAACTTGGCCAACGAGCGGCGGTAGAATACTCAAATGAAGAAGACTTTCACCACTACTGTCAGCGCCTCAGTGAACTTCTGCAAATTGATCATTTTTGCAGAGGATAAAGAATAGATGACATCGAGTACCATATTATTTATCAACGTGTTGATGCACCTTTTGTGTTTGAGTGTTTCTGCTTAACTCATCGCCTGTATTACTGCAATTACTGATGTTCTCTATTTCCCATTCATGGTATTTAGCATAACGTGCTAGCATTGCGGTAAGGGATGTTGTGTGTGTGTTTTTTTAAAAAAAATACACAACGTATAAATCCCTTTACTTCATGTTGAGTTTGATAATAAACTTCAACTGGGAGTTGGATTAAAGATCTTGAGGCCTCATTTGAAGAACTGTTCACCGTCTGCCAAACAAGCAGAAATAGTTGTATCACAACAATTATCATATTTATTACTACAGTTACACTATCTTTGCCATTTTAAAACAAGCAAAACTCTGTGAAGCTGGACATGGTTACAGTTGATCACAAGTCTGTTTTAGATGCAAGCATCAACAATACACACATATACCCCATACACAATATGCAGCTCTGTAATATTCAGCACCCCAACACCACCAATCCACCCCACCCCTTTTTTTCCTCCCCTCCCTCCACTGGCCAGGCTACACTAGACATCTCTCCCTAATCAGCAGCCTTGTCTCGCTCAGACCGGTTGCCATAGTAATACGCTGGCTGGTCGACATGGCAACCACTCTGAGGTCCACTATTAAATGAAAAAAAAAAAAGACAGAGACAGCAGGGCCAGGGAGAGGTGGTCCAAGATGGGGGAAGGGTTTTTTTGGGGGGTAGGAGGGAAAATGAAAAAGGGGGGATGAGCAAAGAAAAATGAGGAAAGCGACACAGGCAAGGAGGGGCGAGAGCTGCTGCACTCGTAGTTTGGCGTGCCATGCCTATTGCATTGTGTGCTACTAAAAGCTAGGGCTATACACAACAATGCCATTAAGCTAATGCATGACGTCAGTTACTTAATGCCTTACGAATTTATATACATGAAACATGCTTGCACAGCCCGATCCAATCTGGATAAAGGATCATAAACTAATATCATGTTTTAAGAGCTACTTATGTGATCATCGCCATTCCACATCAGACACGTTAAAAAACATGTAATAAAAAATTAATATTTATAAAGGCTAACGATTTTATAGACTGCAGACGTGTCATTGAAATCAGGGAAGGAAGGAATGTAAAAACGCTGCTGTCAAAATGGTCCGTTTTATGATAGGACGAAATGAAGGAGAGCCGGTATTATTTTTCCAAGGGTCTCGCAGCTGGCAGCATCCCACACGTGTTCCACTTGATATGTCACTTTAGGTGAAATATGTAAAATGGGTGCAATTCCCAGATCCAGCGCATACCGGATGCTTCCTGGAGACGTATTGTCATCACCGCAGCACTCGTTCACAACTAAAGTGACATTTTGCCGGGGCTCACACATGCGTCTCCGCTGTGATCTCCCTCAATCACTCTTAGCTCACTGCCTCCATCTTCATTTCTTATTTGCGCCTCACCTCTATCTCGACGCCGTCTACAGCTTTTTATCACAGCCACTAGCTCCCTTTGACCACTTCTCTCTGTCCAATGTATGACTCTTTAATGAATAAAATGTCAGTCCATCAAGATGCCACCACAAAATAGCATTTGTTGCCTCGCGGGTCAAATTCCTCCATGAATTGGAGCTCTTGCTCGCATTTCTGCAGCTCCCCCCAAAGCAGCTTAGGAAAGATAGCTAATTGCATGTCCACATTGTGCCTTCAGTCCCCACTTCCCTTGTGCACCATTCACAGGCAATTAAAGTGAGCTTAAACAGAGTAAGAAAGTGCGTCATCCTCTTAATGCAATTAAGAAAGTGTGCAAAAAACATTACTGTTATTCTCTGAAGCACAAAAACAGCAAGGCACAGATGGTACACATGGGAGGACAGCGTCATTTATCAACAAACCAACTTGGATTCATCGGAAGGTAATTTCCACTGTTTTCAATCACCTTTCCATTATGAAATGATGAACTTCTGCAAAATTGGCCTTGGCTGAAGTCAGTACTACTTTTGCAATTTTTTTATTTAATATATTTTCTATCTCAATGTAATAGCATCATCGGCCAAGATAAATATCATTTTTAGGAGGTTGACATTCACAAGAAGCACATTTTAATATATTGCGATAAAAGCCAATTCTTTACCACTTACCATGATTTTAATTGCAAATCTTATTTAATACCCTAACTAATTTTAGAAGCGCCTCAGAAAAGACCCTGCCTGATTGAGGATTTGAGAATTGTATTTATTTGGATCCATGTGGGATTTTAAAAAATAATTTTTAAAATTGCATCGGTGAAGAGATGATGGGAAAACAAGTCAAATTATGGTTACAAAGGGTTTTCCCTTTCCTTGGCTGGCTACAAATATGCGACAGAAGCTCACCGAATGCAGAAAATTACACAGAAAGAGTAGCAAGAAGAGACAGTGACTGTTTAATGGCGAAATAAGTGTGCAATAAAAAAAAAAATCTGTATATATTGTATATCACTTGCAAGTGACTTCACCCTTTCTACTGTTGTAAATTATGTTATTTTTTTCACAATATATGAGCCATTTGTGTTGATTTTCATTGTTGCAAGAACATACATGCAGAGACTACTCACAGATTCATTATGATGGATGCCTTGATTTAAGTGGAGGCTTTTGCCACCTTTACTGCCCCTCCCTTACCTCAGCCCAAACACAAGAACAACCATTTCCGGCACCAAATGTAAAGTCCAACTGCCTTCCAAATCTCTCCCAATTATAAAAGGTCCTTGAGTTGCTGTTTTGCCCCCTCTCTAGCTCCTGTCTGATTACTGCGCCACAGGCAATCAGCCCGAGCACACACGACCAAGGGGACTATAGGGGTGTGTTGGCGTTGGTGGGGGGTATCAAATCCAAAACACTGCAAAAAAAAAAAAAAAAAAATCTAAAAGCGGCCTTGTGGACCGCAATTACAGGACATCGAGCTCGGCCTCGGCTCGAGCACTCAAGAGCGGCTGTGATTTCCGACAGAAAAGCTCATTAGTTTTTATTGGAGGAAATAGAAGCTAGGTGACTTAAAATGGCAGAGGTAATGTTTCGGGGAGGGGGGGGGACTCATTTTGACCCCATTGCGGGGACACACTGAAGTCGTAGTGCACACTGCGGCTGAACGATTTCAGGACAAGATTGAATTGTGATCGTTCTGACGGATTTCGATTTGAATCATAATCAATTCTTTCTTTAGGGCAATACCGCCCATAGACTGCTGAGATAGGCTCCAGCATGCCCGCGACTCTCGTGAGGATAAGCAATTTGGATGATGAATAAATGAATGAATATTCAAACTGTATTTACAGTAACATTTACAAATAAACAAAGATTACGTCATATGATTAAAATGTACACATGTAGTGAAATAAATTTAAAAAACACTAAATTTACCAAATGACATCCTCACAACATTCAAAATGGCGCACGATTCAACATTAAATTCAGTTTTTAACAACCAGAAACACATGTTGAACTGTCTGCTCAGATATGCACATTAATGCCACTCGCCACCACACCAATGGCTTCGGTTTGCCAACCTAGGACAACGAATGTTCTATCAAGTAAAATCTATTTTATCCTCGGGTCCGTATGCCTGTCAGCGGACACGTGCATCAACACAACAGTCGGACGTGCAAAAACATTGTGAGCAAGCACTGCGGCGGTGTGTTTGCTCGACTCTCCGTAATGACTGCCTGCAGATTTCTCGTCACGAGTGTGTGAGTCCGAGGCTCCGAGAGGACGAGTGAAGTAGGCGACCATGTTTGCTTTGGTGGGGGGGCCGCCAGTCTGTGTACCGTGTGGCGTGTGACGTTATTTCAGAGCGTGTAAGCTATGATGTGCCGCCAGCCGTACTTGCACATTTGTGTGCTTTTTACAACCAGAGGAAATATTTTAAATCAACTATTATTTTGTGCCTCTGATGCAGCATCTTGGTCACTTTGGTGTACACAATGCAATTATTCTTTTTAGGAAGGCATAGTCAATTAATTCATCCATTAATTTGATCCGTTCTGAGTGTGTGTTTATCTTCATTGTGTTTGCAGCTCATACTCTCCATTCCTAATCTGTATTCAGGGCAGGTGAGCTCCAGCACGGACCCACAGCTCAGTAACTAATGGAGGGGCTGATGGGAGCCTGATGACAACCACAGGGCCATTTATACGCACACGCACGCACACACGCACTGGACATTTACAATCCTACAAACATGATGGTCATTTCCAAGCACATCCCCGGATAAGTAAATTACATTGACCATTTAATATTTGGTGTGCGTGTTTGTATACCTGTGTACATGCACGAGTGCGTGTGTTGCATTCTGAAGTCACAGTGACACCTTTGTTGCACCAAGTGCGACTGGTCAAGTTGAGTTCTAGTGTAGACACAAAAAGCAATTGATGAAAGGAAAATTGTAGCTTTATTTTGAGCTTCTTTTTCATGTAAATTGATCAACATTTTAAACTACATAGTCTTCTCAAAAAAGGAAGCAAACTGAATTATTAACTCGGTGTAGGGAGTTTAACATGAGATTGTTCTCCTGTGTGTAGTAATTTAATGGTGTCACTAACTGGTCAATGAAAACATGCTTTATTGACACAACACCTCTTAGGAACATTCAGAATATTTTGTGAAGAACATTGGGCTGGGCTAATGTTGAGTACAGATTTCCTTACAAGACAACAAATCGTGGGAGAGCCGTGGGTGCCTGCCTACATATTGAGTCCTGAGTCTAAAAAAGCAAGTTGCGAAGCAAACACAAAGCCCTGCAAAAAGACAGCATGGGTTGTATTTTCCCTCATGGAGTCAACACTTCATCACCCAGCATGTATGGCAGACAAGTTTACTTGAATTATTGCTGTTTAATTATTGTGGGTTTTCCCTACGATGAATTGAGAAAAGACTCTTAAACTATGATAATAAAAATGTTTTGATTGCTGTGTAAGGCAAAACTGTCCTAACATCCAGTGCGCAGCTCTTCTTTCCTCTCGCATAATCATATTTTCTCATTTGCCTTCTTCTGGTTTCCTCTCCTGCTGCTTTGCTTTCCCTTTCTTCCTCTTCCTCTGCTGATCTCAGGCCAGCGAGCCGAGCGCCTGTGTGACCTAGTGGCCTTCGAGGCTCTCAGGGAGAAAGGTAATGGGCCCAACCCCGGAACACAATCTCACTCCGAGTGCAACTCGGGGCTGCCGGCGGCTTTGATCCGGTAGCCCCTGCTTAGGTCTCCTGACGCCCGCTGAGGAAATTCAGAGGAACAACTGGAAGAGGCCTGTGTTTATTCAGCTCCTTTAATGAGGAGGGAGATGGATTATCAGGGCCTACATCAACCCCCAAAAACAACACACCAAAGGAAAACTGCTGCGCCTTCCAGATGTTGCTCTATCACTGGTCACTCCAAAAGAAGCAGAGCAGGATGGAGAGAGAGAGAGAGAGAGAGAGAGCAAGCCGTGTGGAGGTTTGACTGCAATAGAGTGAACTAGTGGTTGGGAAAGGGATTCCCTTGTCTTCTATCTGCTTTATCTGGCCACATGTGGAATTTATTTGCTCTTAATTTAAAGCACTCTACAGATAGAGGTTCCCAATCAATTTAGGAATGTGGGTTTTTTTTGTTTTGTTTTTTTACATCACAAAAATTTAGTCCCAAATAAAAAACGCACTAGTTTCCTATAACTCTCGCTACTGGGCAATCCTGCCTGAATTCTATAAGCGCTGAAATTGGTCAACATTACAACAGATGACTAACACCAAGCTCACCGATGGCTTTCATGACATCATCTCTCCTTGACTGTTTCGCACAACGATCACATTTTGCACTCACGTTCCAGCACAACCAAAGCTATATTAATAGCAAGTTAGTGCGAAATCACGGCGCACGCCCATATGGCCAAAATATTTTACATATGGATTTGTTTGGTTTTGCAGGGTTAGAAAATGCAACATCAAACAATGACATGATAGGTTGTTTGCTCCTAGTCGTGACTTAATATTTGTTTAAATGGTGCACATCAGCTTTTGCGGCTTGAACTTGCCAAGTTCTGTATATATTACATTTACAGTAAATGAATGATAAATGACACCTTGATTTTGTGAAACTTCTCAAATTAAATGAAAGTAATAGATTTATTTTAAATACATTGGGGTTGTGCGTGAAGGCAAACTATTAGAAATTATTATCCAGTCGCCATAAAAAACTGACATTCCAGGGCTGCTACATTTTACCTGCAGACATAACGCAGATGTAGGCGGTGTGTCACACTCTTGACCCTTATGCCTGAAGCCTGACCAGATCAATACATTGCTCTATTGTCAAGTCATTTAGAGGATGATGGGTCAGCCGCTGGTCACAAATCGACACAAAGGCTACAGGTCAGTCTGGGTGTCTCGTTTGCATCTCATTTACATAATTTTACACACATTAACTCCTGTTAAGAGTAATACCTGCTGTAACAGGTTGTGTCGGATGTCTGTTGCAATGGGGAAAAAAAAACACTAAAATAAAATAAAATCATATGTCAATACTGCCATCATTTTTGATGATGATCAACTATGTTTAGTAACATGTCCAAAACTGTATTTGGTCCGTTGGAATCACAAGAAGACTTAAATATAACTTGAAAGAGGTTGTCTTTCAAAATGAATTGGATTCACTCTATATTGACATTGTAATTTTGCACATTGCAAGGTGCATTGTAGGGAAACGAGAGCAAACGGGTGAATTGTATGTAATTTCTGTACATTTGAAAAATTGTTTCTTTACCCATATTTCTTTTTTTTTATTTTCTTCGGGAAAAATTAGCTATCATAGAAACTTTGTACAAAAAAAAATTAAGGAAGCACTTACCAACTTTGAAGCAGAGGAGCGCTTTCCTCACAGTCCTAGACCTGCAAAACAAAAGAGAAGTGCATCATTGTTGACAAGCAGCCTTAAATCTTATATCCTTGCGTGCAGTGAGGAAAAAAATAGCAGTGAAGCAGCGGTCTTACCGCTCACTGTCCTTTCCTAACACTCCACTTCCTAACCTCATGCCAACATTCATCCTACAATCCAATAATTTCCTGAAAGCTGAATTTATCATGCAACACAGTCGCAGGTCAATTTGAATAATAGAGTAAATCAGTGAGCACCATTATCATTATTATTATTATTAGGCTCATTAGTTGGCATTCCACTCAAAGTGTGAGAGTCATGCTGTTTGTCATCAAGTTATATTGTAACCCAAGGGCAGGAAAAAGACAGCAGTACTATGGTTGAAATACAGAAAAACCACAAAAAAAGTGAAATAAAAAAACTGCTTCTTTCTAGGCTCTTATTTCATTCTGAATCTCATTCCCAATATATACTGTGGATATAAAACGCCCCGACACCACTGTTCAAATACTAGATATAAAACATGAGGCCAAGATAACTTTTCCGATCATTAATGTGACCTACAATCTGTTCAACTCCATTGGGTGGGGGGACTGAGATGGGAAGTAAACAAGTGACATCATGTGGTTACATCAATGAACCAGCCCCCTTTCTGGGTTCAAAGTGTAAAGAGCATAATACTCCTCCTCCAAACTCATTTGGGTCACAGCCCCTCAACTCAGACTTCGCTAACATGGTAAAGAATATAATGGCTCAATGTATACTCTGTTACTATTCAATGGCAATTTTCAAAGCAGCACCTCAAAGACATCCTGGTATGGCCATTGGAGATACATCTGGTATCTCTATTAAAACGTAATCATCAATTTTTAGATGGAGATTCAAACGTTGGAAACATAACCTTGAAAATAATTTCTTTTCTTCTTTCATTTATGAAGAAATAATTACAGAGGACATCTCAGACTCCCTTGGTGAGCAGTATATTAGAGTTTAATTTTCGTGACTAATCTTCAGTTCAGGGAACTGCAAACCTTACATTGCATTGGAACACTGCATCTCAATATCTGATGAATTAGTGATAAAGTAAAGTAGTGAGTAGAGTGTAGACCTCCATCAAGGTCAGGTGGTTGTTACTGAGGTGCTGCAGGGGTGGTCTTGGTATTCCAAGGGGGCCCGAAAGTAACTCTCTGAAAGGCTTGTGTGTATCCCATGTTTAACCTTCAGCCTTCTTGCCTTGCTTGCTTTGTTTGATAGAGCCAATTACATCATGAGAAGGCCATTATCCTCTCAAATATTTTTTTCCTATTGAAATGATTGCCATTGCCATTAATGGGTTTCAGCCTTCCCATGGATGATGATTGTTGCAATGTCTATTTTAATGAGGAGAAAAAAAAGTGATATTGTATTTTACAAAAACATTGCTGCACTTTTTGGTCTACCCACCTTGGTCACATAGAGGCAGTATAAAACCGAAAGACCGATAGTGCGTGTTTTGAGACAACTCTCTTCAACTCATTAATACAGCATTAATATTTGTCACTCCGCAGAAAAATGTATGACTGAGCACTGTTACATTGCATGTCTAAATGTGCTGCTACACTGTTTGTGATCAGTTTGTGGCACAAGGGAGTATAGCAGGACAGCATTGATGCTATTTTGCATTAGCATAAAGCGAGCGGACCGTAAGGCAAATAGGCAATGTCATCAACAGGAATGGCATTGCAACATCAAACCAAATTACAGAAGACTTGCTAATACTGAACTTAAACGCACACTTTGCCTCACTTGGCAATGCGCTGAGATCTCGCCTTGCAAAATGATGCTGGAACCTCAAAGAGTTTTTAAACCCCTGCCCAAGGGCAAGGTATAGCCATTCATTACCTTGACTCCAGGTCAGTAAGTAAAGTAAGCTTGTATTTTGGGATGACTGCTGCCGATTGCGTATGCACTTTAATAAGCAGGCTGCAGGTCCGGCAGATTTATTGGCCCGTAGTGGGGTGAGGGGACCGGACTCCCTTGGCCTCCAGCTTCCCCCGGTGCCATTACGCCAGAGTGAGATATAGTGGGATATTGATCCCAATGCCACTTCATTTTGCAATAACTATTACATGATATTCTCCCGGGCTGTGCACGGGCGCCTGATTTATGCCGCCTTGCTATTTACATTAACAGTAAGTGTTTTTCTATACTGGCAGGGGAGGGTCTTCCAGGCACACGAGTGGACGTGTGGACATTCACATTCCATCTCATACTTGTGAGTCTTTTTGTAACATTTGAAGCGCAGGCAGAAGTGCTGAGCACTTTGCAGTCTGCTACGTGGGTAATGAAAGGTACAGACGTAAACATATTGCGGAGTACATCCCAGCCTTCATTACAGATGCAGAGTCGTCCTTGAGGCAATGTTACTCACTGGTATTAGATTGCATTTAGACGATATTTTTTAAAATATGTGAAACATGCTAATGTGATTTCCTTCACACTACAGTGGATATAAGAAGTCTACACACCCCTGAAAACAAGTGTTTGTGATACAAGAAAAAAATGTATAATACACACACACGCATATATATATATATATATATATATATGTCTCGTTTTTTTAAATGGTCAATATATAGCCGTTTTGAGGGGGGGGGGGAAGCATAGAAGCACTCATGTATAAAGGGCACATCAATTGACTCAAGTAGTGTTTTCCCCTGCCCTTCAAGAGATTTAAATAAGCACACCCACCATTGTGTCTCATTTATTTGCTATTGAGTGTTTAATTGAATGCTGCCAGTTGGCAAAGCCTCTCATTTGAAAGAAACTGATGAGGTTAATTAAAATAAGCTGACTGGGGCATGGTGACCCGGCATGTGCCGCGACCAGCTGCACACTAACCCTTTGCCAAAGTGCTTTCCCATGCATTGCCAGCCTGGTGCTGACTGCTTGTTTACAAGCAGGCACACACTGTGTCAATGAGGCAGCGGGGACAAGAGTGCCACGTTGTATAGTGCCAGTGTTCCCACAGGCAATCCCCACAGGGGTCATTGCGCCCCAGATGCTGTCACTGTTACATGGGGCCACGAGGCAAAACAAAAGGACTAATGACCCCTAATTGCTTTGGCGCTGTTTGCAATCAGATGAGAGTTGCCTAAGCAGCAGTATGTAAATCAAATCCCCCTCCTCGCCCCACTTCTTAACCAACTCCCCAAGCGCTCTCCCTGGCACAATCAAGTCTTTCTCAGATAAGAGGGCGGGCAGCTTAGCAGGCACGCTGCCAAGTGACGGGAACTGGCAAGCGTGGTAATGTGCGCGCACTTGTTGCTACAATGACTGCCTGTTACGCCGGCACATTGTGGCATTGGGCCGATGTGTGTGAGGAGCAGATGGGCATCCGAAAGCCTCCGCTTGTTTCCGTATTTAACGTGACGGAGAAAAAGAAGTGTGCCCTGCGCTGTGTGTGCATGTCCCATTCATTAATAGATCCATTCATATGCAACACTTAGTTTGATTGTAGACAAATGTCCCACTTGGGAGGAAGGGATTGCCAGTGAATTGAAATTAGTGTGCGCGCGTGTATGTTTGTGTATCTATGAGGGCTTATTTGCATTTGGTTTGCATATATTTAAGTTTGAGTTTGCAAAGAAAATACTTGAACATATTGCTTGTTGGAAGAGGTCAAGGACATTTTAAAATAATGCTATTGAAATTAATTCCACACGGTAAATGTCTGTTTTGCAGTGTGCACTAGCAGAACAAATTACTGCATAAGGTCCAACAGAATGTAACTAAAGAGAAAAATATTGAGCGTGCAAATATGTACGCACCGCTTACAAAAAATTAAGGCCTGCTGCACACTGAGCCACGCAGCCCAAAGGGGTGCCAGGTTTTGAGGATCCACAAATAGTATACTGTAACGTATTATTGTTTTTATTGAACCATAATAACACGGAGTGATTGTCAAAGAAGAGGCAGATTGCCACAAAGAGAAAAAACAGGTGAACATATTGAGAAGCTGATTATGAAAATTGCAATATACTGTATATTGATACAGCTTGGCCACAGCTAACTAGGGCTCAAAACCAGTCACAGACCATCGGCAATGCATAGTACTAGTTGCGGAACCCCGCACTTTGAACAACAGTTTGGATTTTAGCAGGATTTTCTTGTACTTGGCTATCGGGTAAAATTTCAGGATGAATCTGAAATGCAGTATAACCTTGACTGGTAAACTTAAATTGAGCTTCTCAAAACTTTTAAATGCAATGTCTAACAGTAATTCAGGACTTTTGCACAACTTTGCAGAGCTGAAAAGGAAATATGGCAACAGATGTTTGACCCATGAATATGTCTGAGTCTTTCTGTGCCAACCTGCTGACGACAGCTCTGTGGCTACTTTCCTCACATCTTGCATGAAGCCTCTATGCACTCTCACGGTAAAGAGTATGATGAAGAGGACTTTGGGTTCACCCTAAAAATGTATATGTAATCTTGGAAATCCCAAGGGCACATGAATGAACCCATTGTTTACATTTTTAGACAGTATCGATCACAACTGAGCATTAATATCTTGTAAAGTTATGCTGAGTGCGTCGCTGTCACGTTAAGAGGAAGGTCTGTCAGTGGCGGCTGCGTCAAGCCGGTGGCCCAGTGAAATGTGAGCGATGTGCCCCCGGGTGTCTCCCAGCCACTGCCACACCCATTAACATCAAGCCTTAATGCATTTCTTATACCTGCATGCTTTTCCACGATATGGACCTTGCTGATGATTTAAAGACAGCAACAAACCTGTCCCATTTTCAGAGTGATATTATTGATAGACTGTCACTTCAAATTGTAGGTAACTGCTAATGGTTATTTTATGGCCCTCACGTCAGAACTGATGTATACATGTTTTTCGCCCCTGCCTCTTTCCGCATATGACTCTGTTTTATTTGAGTGTAATGATTGCCTTGAGATCACTGTCCCGCTTATATTAACGCAAACATGACTCCACCTACAATGGGCCGACATTACCAAATGTAACCTTTCAAATAAAATGACATACCATGTGCCAAATGGGCTATCTACTTGAATTATTTAGTCATTTCAGTATACAGCAAATGTGCCTCCAAAATAAAAATGAGAAAATGTAGTAAATGTAGTTCATTAAAGGAGTCGCCGAGTTCTGATCTAGCTCCCGGGCCCCCCCTTGAGTTGTAATACCTTTAATGTTTACTATGAAAAATTGGTACTTCTTTTGGGGAGAGAGACAAAAACAATTTATTGTCCGACAATGAACTGGCTTTATCCGTAAAGGCAGTTAGAAGCCAAAGAGACAAAGAATCCTGATAACCTGATATTTCAACTACAGTCTTATTCTAATCCTTGCATAAGCATGTTATCTAATTATTTACCTTCAGCACACAAAAACATAAAATAAAATCAGCTGCTTGAGATGGACCAATTAATATTTAGAGTCGTTCAGTAGAACTGGTGTGTACTTTCAAAATTAGTGTTGAAAAAACAGAACTTTAAATTTACTCTGCAATTCACCAAATGGGTCTCATTTGGTAAAAAGGCCACAAAGTGTTGCTTTAAGGCAATCAAATACGAGTCTTGTTCGTATGTTCATCATGTTGCTCTTGATCCACTCCACTGTTTTCTTCCCACTAATGTAGTCATGGATTAGCTTCTATACTTGCCTGAACAAAGAGGCTTGGGCTTGTGTTTACGTTCTGGTCCGTGCGTCGTGTGAAGAGGAGACATGTCTCCCACTTAAGTCCACATCTTAGAGGACCCCAATTTGTTAGTCATTAATCAGAACACCTGCTCTGCGAGGACCTGGTGCTTTTCCGACAGACTTTTGACTCCGCCACTTGAGTCATCAGAGTCATTTGAATTACATGCAATGATTTTACCCAAGACTAATTTGAGTATGCAAATGCTTTGCTGGGAAAAGGGTGCTGTGCATTACGTGGAGATTAAACAGCAATGTGTAATTCGAGTGTTGGTCCGGCAAGCACGTATAAACATAGGCCGCATTTAAATAAAGTTGAATTTGGCTTACAGCACTGACATGCTTTGTGGAGGGACAAAGCATGCAAGAGAACAATGCTGGTGTGTGTGTATGTGTGTGTGTTGGGGGGGGGGTAACATACCCTGACAGGACAAGGAAAACTAGGGCCGGGGAAGAAAGGGCGTCTAAGAAAAGAGGTAGCAGAGGAAACAAATGAATAAATTCATGGGGCACAAAATGAAAGTGAAGATGGAGGGGAGCGGAGTGGAGAACAGGGGTCGGAGTCATCAGTGGAAGATTTTTTTTTTTCTTTTATTGTCCGGACACAGGAGATACGCACAAAAGCACTAGGAAGATTCAATTAAGTATCATATGCAGTGACCTTATTTCCATGGTTACGGAACAGT
The DNA here is from genome assembly GCF_059516105.1 of Syngnathus floridae. Taxonomy (NCBI): domain Eukaryota; kingdom Metazoa; phylum Chordata; class Actinopteri; order Syngnathiformes; family Syngnathidae; genus Syngnathus; species Syngnathus floridae. The sequence goes on from NC_142415.1 coordinate 12,541,352, forward strand.
GGAAAATATTAATCAAGCCTGCGCTCTCAACAGAGAGAAAGATGGTGGAAGGAAAGATGGAAGGAAAAAGGCAACGATTGCTTGGTAGCAGGGGAGCGAGAGCAACATGGCGTAGTTAGCGTCCAGTGCTGACAATGAAAAGCCAATTTGTGGCAATGGAGTTCTAAACAATAAAAATTCTGTCTAATGCTGGAATTGAACTCAGTCAGCACAGCAAAATAAATCCCCTACCTATTTTGTGCAGTGCTAAACTTCATAACTCACTAAAGAATTGTTTTAACTTCCATTTGGATTTCATATCTTGATGCCTTTGTGAAGAAAAAAAAATGGGAGTACACAAATGTTCGCCACACAACAATGTTTTTATCCATCAATGAGTTTCCTTCCTATTTAAGGGTGCGCTTACTCGGAGCTGGGGGAAAAAAAGCTTCTAAAAAACTGCTGCTTGCATATCGTTAGAGACACAGACAGTCAAAAATTATGACAATGGTTTACAATCATATTCCATTACAATGCTCCTCTCAGTCACATTTCCCTGCACGCGGCAGAGGGGGAAAGTTGAAGATAGTTGTGTTTGATGAAGCTGTAGAGTGTTTGCTCGCTGTCTGCAGGGACTGTCTTGAAAACAATCTATCTGAAACTCCCCCGCTGTGCAAAATGTTAAATAAACAAAAGGCGAGGATAAACAAAATCACTCCATTTCAATGTCACCAAGAAGAAAGCCGACGTTTCAATGTTTCCATGGTGAAAAGGAGGTGGCAGCCCTAACGTTTAAACTTTGGACACATGGTGAAATGTTTTTTTGTTTTTCTTTTTTTCCCAGAGAATATTTATTTATAAGTATATCGGCAACACAAATGTGTTATTCTTTTCTACTTTGTGGTGCTTAAGCAAAACATGATGAGGAAAGATAGGCAGCTCAGTTTTTCCCATCTGCTTTTGGAAATGAGCTCTTTTTTCGACTTATAATGATTTGAAATGTAACCATACTGAACACAGTACGTGAAGACCTCTGTCACAAATTTAAGGGCCAAATTCAAATTTCCTTCCAGTAATTTACTGAAAGTCCTAAAGCTCCTGATGTCATTTCTTCACCACAATGACATTAAAATGACTGATATGTGACATGTACTATATACCGTCCACAACGTTTATCAAAACAATGAATAAGGTATATAAACATAGTGACCGTCCACAACATTATGACCATTTATTCAATGTGAGCCAGTGGTGACTATCAAGTATGTTAAATGATCTTGATGGTGGGCACGGCAGGACCAGTAGGGCAAGTGTCTACAAAGATGTGACCAGAGAGGGCCCGAGCTGCACGGTTGTTCAAGTGTCTGATGTGACCATGACCACTTCCAGAAACAATTTAATTCCAGCGCTTCAGCCATCTTCCAGCTGATCTACTCCTCCAAGGTCATTAAGTGCACCACAGAAGGTCACATGATTAATGAGTGACAGACCCTGCGCTGCAATAACGTGTATGAATGTGGCCCATTAATTAGACAGGAGGGCCAGAGAGAATGAATGGCCAGGGACAGCGTGGACCCCTCGCGACCCCATCCGTCCCACACCCCATTTTTCATTTTCATCTGTGCAAACACACACAGACACATGCTTCTATTGCTCGAAAGAAAATCCTCTGATGGCTGAGCAATTGACAACCTCTTTTTATATTAAAAAAATATATGGCTTGAATAAAAAGTCAATTTGAGGAAAACATTTTTTTAAAATATGAATGAATTTAACTTTGCTAGATCTGTTTGAGCTCATATCTCTTCCAATAGCCAAATGCATAGTTTAAAAAGATTAAAGTAACAGACTCATCTTTGTATTTCAGACAATCACATCAAATATTAATGTATTTCATACAATAAATGTTATAGTTAAACTGCCTCTTACATTAACTACAAATATACAATTATGTTTAGTTTGGAAACATCGAAATTGTTATACAAGAAACCACAGCACCTGAGAAAAAACAACCGATATGAGACAGAAGCGTAACTTATGATGTTACTCATTTGTCATGCTATCACAGACACGGGTTCCAGGCTCTCCCCTAAGGCCGATCAAATGAGTAAAGCTTCAAATTGATATCATTCTGAGTTACAATAAAACTCAATAAGGTAGCAGGCGTTTTGGGGGATGGTAACAGGTCAGCTTGAGTGAGCGTCAAATGTTGGACCATTCATTCATTCATTCATTCATTCATTCAAGGCTTTCGTCTCTAATTGGTTGCTTTTCTCTGGCTTGCTGGTTTCTTTATACAGGCTTAAAAAAATAAAGCCATAAATCACAATTACCATGTACCAAAGTTAAGTCCTAATGACTGCACACTATTCAAATAAGCCAAAAACTGATTTTCTCTGAAAAATTGCACACTTTGCCTTTAAATACAGTTTCCCTAACCAAATCAGACCAACTGTCTCTTGCGTTCCGCTGTTGGCATGGTTCTCAGCTTGATCTGGTTATCAAACATCACAATGTTGGCTTTTTCCAGCACTATAAGCCCTCTGCATTAGTGAGGACAATCTCCAGGAGGAAATGAAACATTCTGCTGCCACGGACTGACTTTACAAGAAAACGAAATCGATGAGAAGTTCACAGTGTTGACGCACTATTTGCTATTTAGGAGTCAGACTAACCAACGTAATGCAACACCAACAGGGGTGGCCATGCTGATGTGAAACATTGTTGTGGTTTTACTTTCACAAATGTACGGCTTGCTAATGCTAATTGCGATGGCTTGTATATTGGGCAATAATATCAGAATCCTGTGCATCCGGTGTATGCATTTCAATTTTAGCTCCAAGTCATAGCATTACGGACACAGCCCAGTGTGGGTCATTAATCAAATAAATATAAAAAAAAAAAACTGCATGCACCAAATGTAATTCCAAACGTCAGGGAGAGATACACTTCGGATGAGGTCGTGGGCAATATCAAGCCACACAATGGCTATCTATGTACACAATCTGATCAGTTCACTCTCTGCACCTGGGTCACTTCTCTACAAAACCCCAAACGCACTGTCAGCAGCGAGTAAACGGAGCAAAACCACATTTTCAATTGGCCCAGAAACACAACAACAAGCAGTGACAGAGTGAGCCCAATCCGACAAAACAAAAGAAGGGAAGCATTGAGAAATGCGCATGTTTGTGAAATTACCCTAAAATGAATTCTAGGTCACAGAGATTTATTTGTAGTTATGAATATGGAGGAGAAATAATTTACGAGGCACGCCGACAGTACAGATGAAATTGAAAGGTGCGGCTGATGCTATTTACCACTCTGTTTTTGAAGAACCAAAATGATGATATTAAAAATATTCTTTCATACATCAGACACGAAATGAACCGATTGACCCTTCTGAATAAAGCCTCTCTCTGGAGATTTGACACACATCTTTCAGCACACATCTGAAGACAGACATGGATGTTGTTTGCCCTCTGATATATTTTTAATATTCAGATCATATCAAATGTGTCCTCTTTCAATTATTGATCTATCTATCTACTCGCAACATAACACATGCTGAGCTCTGTCATGTGATTTCCACGGCCCAGTCAGTCGATCTTCTCATTCGACATGATAAGCGGAGGCCGAGCCACATCCCTCGTGCGACGCGCTCGGCCAGAGGAACTACGGACGCACGCTCCATCAAACACCATCAACTGGCTCACCGTCAGCCCATCACACACGTGACAGGGGCTACGTTTGCTGCGTCGACGTCGCCATCTGCGTGCACTGACAGCAATGTTTCAAATCCAGATCAAGACTAATACTGCTGATCTCATTTTCATAAATGTTGTACTTAAAATACGCACTATCAAAAATTCACAGTTTTGTTTCAGAGATGTATCGGATTTAATATAATTCAATTGTTTTCATCGTTTCTGCTCCTTTCATCTGGCTAAAATGTCGAATAAAAACACAAAGCAAACAATAATAGATATAACAATAAATAGCAAATTAGATATCTTTAAATGGCTCAATTGAGAGTACATATTTTTGTTGCAGTAAGGGTGCATGATTAATGGCAAAATAATAATCAGGATATTCTTAATTAATACCATCATTACAATTATTAATCACAGTTATTCATGATGTCAAAGAAAACTTATATTGTTGCTATGAAATTTTAAATGTAATGGATTATTATTTTAAAATAAATACATTTTTTGTAATTGGAGTACAACATTTGAGATAATACAGACAGTAAGTAAATGATAATGCTTATTGAATGCTTCCAGATACTAATCTGGAAAAGGTTAAACAGCAATTGCAGAACTACATAGATATTGCACATAATAATGGTGAATTGTCCAAAGGGACCTAAAGATGTTTAATGGAGTGAATGTTTTACGTGCAGTCTTTTGACCAACAGCATCTCCTGTGGTGACTCCTTTCCGTGCACAGTGCTCGCAGCCTGCATGTCCGGCTTCAGGGGGCACGCTGGAGCAAAAGGCAGACGGAGGGAAGAAGCAAAGTAGAGGAGGGACACCACACTGGGTGAAAGGAAACCTTCCAGTGGCTAGAGGACATTTCACGCTAATGGCGGCCGAGCCAATTGAAATGACTGCAACGCTGCATGATTTGAAGGTCAGGAGACAGCGGATTATATTCCAGTGATGGCGGCGGGGGGATTGGCGAAGTAAAATGGTGCCTCCCCCCTTCGCCCCACCCCTTCTCGCACGCTTCTGAATTATTGCAGAAGAGCCAAGATTGAATCAACATAGCACCAAACACCTCCACCATTACTCTTACAGATAGCACGCTATGAAACAAGAGGCAGGACCAGTACATCAAAATGAGAAATTCTACTCAGGGAAATTTGAAAGTTGCATTTTTCATACCATAAAACAAACATGATGTATTTAAAAAAAATTTAAATAAAATTAATATCTACTGTAGTTCATTCTACCGTGTGCACTATGGTGGAGAAAAAAATGAATTGATCAGATAATTGTTTTGCTGACTGATTAGGATTGCTCATCTTACGTTTTTAGTTCCTTGTTTTGTTTGAGAACGCGCTGGGAAAAAAACAAACAATTAGAATTTGTCTTATAGACACAGGCGACAGCTCGGATAAACGAGTAGGCCTGAAAAAGCACAATAATTTGTCAGGATTGCAGCTGGGGGTGCAAAAGTTACTCACACATAACAAAAGCATGGGGTGATTATGCACATGACTGCAGTAATAAGCCGTAATAAGACGAGGAATGACCATACGTATTTGGTCCAGACGTTGTGCAAGAGGGCCTAACGTGATTACATCGCATTTCCATGTTGCAGATTTCAGCAACCCACAGGCCAGCATGAACACCAATTTGAAAACAACAACAACAAGGCAGCAATGAGGATGTCAAGAGGCGTTTCGTGAAATCGTTGACTTTAATGTAATTAACCTAATAGACGGATGCATCCAAGTCAGTTTGCATGCTTGAGAAACTTGTTCAGGATGAGATCACTCTACCCTGCATTTATTTACCCTCTGTGCAAGTTGGGACTTCTGAAGTCAACATACTAAATGTGATTAGACCTACTAACTAATGAACCTCCTTTACTCACAGAAGATCCAGTGAAGTTTCCCAAACGTATGAATTACTTTCACACAAATTACTTGTGTGATTGGAATAAAACTATGTATTTATTATATTTTTTCTTAACTGTTTACATGGGACAGGAAGATTTTTGATTAGCTGTGAAGAAAAACTGTCATGGTGTATCTTAAATATTAAACAAGGTAATGAACTCTATTTTTCTTTAAGAAACAATTAAGTGTCAAAAAATTACATTACACACAACATAGAATAGAAAATAATAGGCAACATTTTTTTAAATATCATGTCCATCCCTGTAGTTCCGATTGTATCAAATTGTATCAACTGTTTAAATTGTTGAAAATAAGAAATACCCTGAACAAACACCAGACCTTGAACCTAAAAAAACGAAAAATAAAAGAGGAAAAAACTGTAATGCTAATTTGTCATGGTGAAATGCACGAATCAGAAAATCCCCAAAATAACTTTTCTGAGAACACACAAAAAACATCTTCAAGAATGCTATTCATTAAGGTGAAATGAAGCGATCAGAAATGTTAAAATTACGTTTTAAGGAACAGAATAAAATATAGAGAAGTCTGCATGTCAAAGTGCAATCCGCGAATCAGAAAAATATTTTTTAAAAATATTTGGCGGAGATAACATTTTTTTTTTGCCAGAATGTTATTCGTTGAGATAAAACCCACCAATCAGAAAGTTGAAACATTTACTCTCGATTGTGAGAATGAATGACTGAATGACTGAATGAGTGAATAATCTTCTAAAAATATGTAAATACTATCTTAAATATCGCAAAAAAAATTCATAAATAATTTTAGATCAGATACATTAAAGGTACACTCTTAGGAAATCCGTCAGCATGTTTAATTGAGAAGTATATGACAAAATATTATATACAATTCTGTCAATGTTGTTATACATAATCATACTAATGATTTCCACCGTGTCAGAACACATGAGTGTTGTCTGCAGGAAAGTGTAGGCACTGATGACTTCCCCTTATTCTTCCTGCTGTTGTCAGGCGCTAACAAGCAGCAAAGTCAATCCGGCGCATGTTTGAATGGCCGACCATGTTAAGCTCTTAAAGCAGCCGTTAATCCAGGATTTTGGGAAAACGCGTACCTTTGCCACATTATCATGACCGCGCCAAGACCTTAGTCTGAGTTTAATCACTATGACCAGCAGCACTCAAAGTCTCACGCAGACCTTAAACTTGAGCAGGACACTTAAGAGGGGATGTCACCAGTATTGTCATGCTCCAAAATTGCATTTCAGTGGCTGACCATTGTCTGCTTAGATCAGTGCTTCGCAAACTAAAGGTTAAACCCAGTTCAACCTCAAAAAATATTCTGTGGAAGGTTTAAGTCTTTATGAAACACGAGGTAAAGATTTAATTTCGAAAAACAACATTAATAATTCAGAAAAACAATGCAACATTATGCACAGTTTAATAGGAAAATAAAAATACTGAACTTGAATTCATACAAATATATTGCACAGCAAAGTTAAATTTAAAAAATGTACCTTGATAAAGGTTTGAAAATATTTAAAGGTTTAAAAGATCAAATGGAAATGTAATATTGTACTCTAGTTAAAGTTAAATACAACTGAAGTGCAGCAATTCTTTAGAATATCGCCAGTCACAAATCTAGTTTAGACTAATTCCAAATAATTTGCAAAATGCTGATTTAAAATTGTTTCTTTTTAAAATGGCGTCAAACACTAAATACACATTATACAGATCTCAGCATGATATTTTCTGTGCGAAGCACCTGCTTCTCTAATCATCGAAATACATTACCAGCATTGGCTAGCTATGATACCATTTGTACATGAAATCTTGGTCCTGCGATTGTGATGTTTTCCTCCATTACCGATGACTAAAGCAACCATGCGACTCTCACGACGCCCGAGTGACCTCTGCAGCCACTTGGCCAGCCTCCTCCCCAGACTGGCCTCAGCCGCCAGACGTGCGCAGGCCGCAGAAGCCTCATGCATGTCTGCTGCCTTTAACTCCAGCTACACACGCAGGCCAGACACACGCACAGCTAACAAAGCCACACAGACAGACAAACGCGTTCCGAGCTGACAGCTCCGGTTCCTAACCATGCATCTACGTGACAGCCATCAACCAATATGGCAGAATTCATGAGGAAACGCTCACGTGACTGAATGTGATCTAAGGGAGCAGCCGTGGGCTCGGGTCAAACTAGAGCAGGGGCTTTGCAAGTTGGTGGATGGAGGATATTAGTAGCAGTGGACCGACTGATAAATCTGCTCACAAAGCCAATAGGTTTGTGACTTATGGTACGTATGAAAAAATACCACAGAAGCTGTAGAGGAAAAGGAGGAAATGAAATGAAGAAAGTGAGCAAGCCGGCTTGCCTGTATCTATTTTTTTCCCTCTCTCGCTGCTCAACACTGTAAACACACACTCCTCAGTGTACAGTTTTCATGCAGGCTTACATGCACTTGCCAGCAGATTAAACATCACATGGTTAACACTCAGGGCTGAACAATTAATTGAATTCAAATTGACATTGCAATATAGTAGAATGCAATTTTGGTTTTAGTTTTAGTTTATTAATATTCTGTGAGAATAAGTAGTGTTGGGGATTTGTGTACGCGTGTGCGTGCGTGTGTGTGTGTGTGTGTGTGTGTGTGTGTGTGTGTGTGCGTGTCTGTGTGTGTGTGTGTGTGTGTGTGTGTGTGTGTGTGAGACAGTGAATGTGAGGAAGTGAGTGAGTTAGCGAGGGAGTCCAAATGGATTTCAGCCCAGGAATAAATCACTGTCGCCACAGAAACCGGCCGACAGTTGTGATGGATGGCTGAAATTTTTGTCTTGATGTCTTTAGTATTGCTGACAATTTGGTCGGAGTGGCTTTTTCACTTTTGCGCGACACATTTAAATGCCAGCACATATAGCGAAAGCATGTTTCAAATATTTGCCATTATTTTCTTCATTAAAATGTAAATAAAAGGTGAATAGAATTAACCAATAATTGAAGGGATTTTGTGTCATGCATATTTGTAGCTAATGCTCATTGCAACCACCAAAAATAAAAACAGACTGAAATTCAACTGGAAGAGGGCACCATCTTGTTTGTGTACATGTGTGCATGTGCGAGTGTGTGTCTACGTTTGTCTCTGCGACAGTCACGTGGACGCACTGACCCTTCTCATTGGGCAATGTCACCATGTGACACACTTCCTGTTTGCTGCGTTTACCAGATACACACTTTGTGAATGGATGGCTCTTTTGAGGAAATAGATAATTGTATACTATTTCATTTTTAAGAAATCTGATATGGCCCAATTTGGAAGTACTCCCTTCTGCATCTACATACTGTATTCTCACTCCAAAATGTCAACATTTAACATGCTGTTGAGCTTTGCCTTTATGATATATATATAATGTAGCATAAATAAACTTTATGTACTTTTGCATCAAGTTGCAAATACAAAACAACTTTCAACTTGACTGTGTAGGTTCCAAACAAACACAGGGATTAACATGTACTTTAAACAATTTTGCAACTTGGCATTAAGTTGCGCAAACATTCCCCTTCCAAATCCTAACATGTCAGCCTGACTTACAATTTGAAAGTCTAAAGACTAATAGCATAACTGTTGTTAATTTTGACTTACTGTCACAATATCAATTAAAAATGGAACTTTCTTGCAAAAAAATATTCTGTCATCCATGTCATGTAGAAAGTTTGAAATGAAAAATTTCATAAATAAATAAAATGACTTGGGCAGTTATGCTTTAAAAGCTATCAAAAGGTTGAATGCATGCATGTACTTTGAAAACAATGTCCAAACAATTTTGCAGCCTACGCACACACAAGCTCAAGAAGTACGCATCCATGCACACACGCACGCACACACACACACGCAGACACACACACACATACACACGCACACAACTTCAGAGTTCGGCCACTTCAAGTTAACCCCCATCCCCTAACACACACACACACACACACGACCCCCCCCCGCCCTTCTTCCCTCACGTCACCTACGTCCAGTGTTTCCATGCGCTCTCAGCTGGCAGCCTCAAATCAGAGCACGCTTGCCACAAACTTCACCAATCAATACTTCCAAAGCCTCGGTCGCAGCTCCCAAGTAGACTGACTCCACCACCACAGCACACATTCCAAAAAAGCTTTTACTAACCTTACTGTCTTTTTTCCCCCTCTGTGTGGTTACAGTCCCCCTCTCTGCTGGTCCCCTACACCTCTAGCCTTCAGGAAGTCATGCAGGAGCCGCCTCGTGCTCCTACTCAAGCCCCACGCATCTGTATGAGTCTGATTTCACAGTCTTGAAGGGGGGCGGGGATGGGGGGGGACACCATGAACGTGCTGCTTATTTAGAAGCTGGCGCGCTATACCTGGGCTTGTAGGCAGCTGTTTAAAGCAGAAGGCTACATCCAGGGTGCATATTACCCCCTCTTCCTTACACACTCACACACACACACACACACACACACACATGCATACAGTCTCTCTCTCTTTCTCTCTCTCTCTCGCTTTCTTTCTTTCTCTCTGTCTCTCTCTCTCTCGCTTGCTCTCGCTCCAACACATGTGCACACACTCACTAGCCGGCTGGTTGGCTCACAACACACACACACTCACACACGCACATGCACAAAGTGAAATCGACAGACACAAGCAGCGGTCCGTCCGTCAGAGGTCTCTCTACCTTAGCTGGGACAGCAGGGAGTGGGAGAAAAAGTGTCCGTCCTGTCTCCTTGTCCTTCCCATAAGTGTTTAGAAGACAATTTCAACAAGGGATTGCTCCCAATCTACCGAGGTGATCCACATGGATGAGTTATAATATGCTTGCCACTCTCTCCCTCGCTATCTTCTAAGACTCCCTCACTCTTGTCCTCTTTTCTCACTCTTTGGCACTTGAGCCTATCATCAAGCAGTTGCCGGACGATGCTCCCCCCTGTCCCCTGTTCAATATTTGGCTTTTCCCTTCCTGGATGTGCGAGCCGTGGATGTGTGATGGGCCAAAGACTGCATATTAGCGAAATAAATTATTTATTGCAAAAGCTACATTCATTTATTTTATTGTTTTTTGCACACCAGTGGACATTGGATGGCAATGGTGGCTGTATGAGGGGTCAGGTTTTGGCAGAGTGAGGGTGGGAAGGGAGGTGGGTGGAGGGGGGACATGGAATGTGATTTTAATTTATTTATTTATGCAGTGACTGGGATTGCCTTATCATCCAGGGTGATACTTGAGGGCATCGTTCTCCAAGCCATCCCGAATCACGGTGCTACTCTTTTTTTCATCAAAATGATTTCAGTTTATTACACTTTGTATGTGTGTGTGCGTGCGTGTGCGTGCGTGCGTGCGTATGTGTGCGTGTGCGTGCGTGCGTGGAGGGTCTTTGCATCTGCAAGAAGCTATATAAAAAAGAAAGCAAGAAAGAAAAATACAGAAAACGGGAGTGACAAAGACACAAAAGTGTAATATGTTCACACATAAAAACTAACTGGCCAAAATGACATTTTCCAAATAAATTAGTTTGTTAGATATTTTATAAAACATTATTGCATTCAAAATTATGAAAGTAATTACAAAGAACAATCCTGAACATTTTTATGATTTGCTAAAAGTAAATTCTTCTACATTTTAACAATTTGCATGATGTGTTTCATCATCAACACCCATTAATTACGTTAGCTGCGTTTAAATCAAAAGGGTTGAATACAGACTGCTAATGTTTCTAAATCGGAATCATTCACATCCTAAAATCTTTGAGCTTCATGTTTATTTCATTTATATTGAGATCAATAAAACAGGTACTTGCGTATTATGATGCAATGATAAGAATAAATAAAGACGCATTCTGATGAAAATCACTGTTTACACAAAACTACAACACCCCCCCTAAACATGGCTGGCGCAACTCTGCTAGTATGCAACGGCGTGGAATGGCTCCAATCAATTTCTGTGAGGAACATGGACAGCCATCCAGCGTACAATGTGGCCTCGGGCCCGGGCGGCCTCTTCTATCACCACCATTAGCCCGACTGGAAAATGATTCCACTGGCATTAACAGTCTATCTGGAATCTCAGTCATTTTAACACTATCATAATGATGTGGATTTCTAATATTATTTTTAAAAGCCTTTGTGAGATTTAAAAAAAAAAGAAATTTTCAATTCCTTTACTTAATTATCTTAAAATGAGAGTCACATGAGTTGAGAGGAAAGTAGTATGACGGACACATACGCGCACAATCTAATACTGCACTCTGTACCTGGAAGTTATATAGAGGCACTATTAAAAAAAGCACTTGCAAAGAATTATACATAGAGCAACTCCAACACTTTGATGAGTCTCAATGTCTCTAGCGACTCAACAGAGCCCCCACTGGTGGTGTGAAATTAAACATCCACCATACCCAACACTCCTGCCAAGTTGTGTCCAAGATATTTCCCGACAACGTCCAATGTCATTCAACATAACAGTAGAAAATCCTTTTTTCTCTCCATTTTTTTTTTGCAAGGACTTTAGATGTTCCTGAATGGCATTATTATGTTTTATTAATATCGCTGAATTATTACTCATTTCCCTCTTAGAATTGAGTGCTTTAATCCACATCTGAAGTACTCATCAAGGCTGTTGAGGGAAATCAGTGTGGAAGGATACATTATATTTGCAAAAATGCAAAGGATGAATTAAAAATATATAGTCATACTGAAATATTAACTTTTAATTTTAAACATAATTTACCCAGAAGATTTGATTTCTTTTTCCCCTTTGAGCCTATTATGTTTTTGAAAAAGATATACATTATGTGATTATATTACAGTGATTATTATATTTCTATTTTGTAATTTAACCTCATGTTCATTTTTATATTTTATAAAGACTTTAAAAAATGTTTTCAGCACATGGAGGTTGACATTTGAAAAAATTGAAAATCTAAATGCTTCCAAGCGTTTCAACTATCCTGCCTTCATGTTCACTCTTCATGTTTTTTCCCTCCACAATAGAGAACTGTAATTCCCATGATCACCCTTGAAAGCATGACCTTGTGCTGTGTGACGGGGAGATAGCTGCACCATGAAGACAGGACGCCACTTATCATCAAGGGATGAGGTGGCTGTTTAATTTCACACCACCAGTGGCTAAAACCCCTGTTAGTGTTGAGCATCACAATGGCGGCTACGCTGGGGGAGCAGATGTCCTGGCGAGGGGGTGCAAAAAGGAGGGGATAGGAGGGGAGGGGGTGAGGCCAGGCAGTTGGTGCCTTGTGAGTGGTGGTAAAAAGTGTGCGGCAGAGTGCTTGCACTGTCACCGTGTATTGTACTCAGAACAGGCCGACCCCCGTGGGCATGGGCCAGAAAAAAAACAGCACCTCTCTTTTTATGATGCACAATAAACACACAAATAGCCATCCGGGTGTAGTGGCTTATAACTAAAAGTAGTGGGATGCACCCACGGGGGACATGAACCGGATCGGGAGGAGCATAGTCGCTGAGCAAAGGTGGCGGGAGTGCCTTTTAACGATCGCACTAGCACGCACGGGCCGACATTAGCGAGTGGCCGATTGCTTTGTGAAGAGCTTCTCATTGTCTGCAATGATGAACTTGAGCTCTGGCCTCCAACCTGGGGGTCTTTTTGTCTCATCCACTGGCTCCCCTTTTGCTACCCCTCCCTCACATATCACACACACACACGGTGACGGCCAGACATAACACACCCCACGACATGTGATGCCTGTAGGGTTGAACGGCGACCGCCATCCCCCTGCGCCGCCCTATATCAAATACAGTAATGAGCCAGCCCAAGAAAATGGCGGCCTTCTAAAACATGGCGGTGCGCTGATGGTCGCATGCAAACCAGGGAAGAAGAAGGTCACTTCTCCCATCTTTTAATACATCAGCCCCCACCTACCTTCTTTTTTCCTGTATCCCTCTCAAACGTCTTCTTTTAGTCTTTTTTCCCTTACCTAATTCAGTATGCAGATGTAAAGGCTTATTATTTAAGAGACAAATGATGGGGGAGATGAGAAGAGACATGCGGCTGCATTTGAGTGATGAGAAAATTAGGAGAGTGAAAGCCGGCTCCCGAGAGCTCTACCCCTTTTCACAGAAGGTAATAAAAATATAAAAATAGGAAAATACAAATAACGGTGACCCTACCACTGTATTCTGCAGCTCAGCAAGAAAAAGCAAATCTGACTGCCATTCTTCCGCAGCGCCACGTCCCCTCGGAGTGCTCCAGCCCAGTCATACATACTCACCCCGCCAACACACACACACACGCGCGCAAACACACACACGCACGCACACACACACACACACTCCAGTATCATTTTTCTATATTTTCTCCATCAGTGGGTTATGTGCACAACATTCCAAATTCATTTAGACGGCTTGATTTCTATTTTCATAATATCAGAACATCAAGTTAAAGAAAATAAATGTTTATTCAGCAGAATAGGGAGCGCCCGTCCGAGAGGGGGGTTCTCATGCGAAATCAGTAAATCACTCCATCTGGAAGATGAACGGCATGTTTGGGAGTTCATTGCCTTTCGTCTCGGCCGAGTGGCCAGCGTGGCGGCTGCAATAGCGGGCCCAGCAGGCTGCACTCGGGGGGTGACCGGCAGGCTTCGAGAGGGAAATAATGAAGCGAAGGACCAGCCATATTTGGCTGACCCCACATTCACCAATGCCAAACATTTTGTAGCGTATTTTGACGCCTTCTCAGTGAGCACATTTCTTTGAAAAAATAATCTGATGAGTAGCATCGTTATTATTTGCTTTTAAACATAACTAGGTTAGATTACAAGTTACTTTGTTTCATTCAGCAGCTACATAATCCACATGAACCAAATATACATGCTATCAGAGAACTTAAAAGTCTTGGCCTTCTGACAATATCAAACATATTTGACATTACCTTAAAACACAAGGAACAACCCGGAGATGAGCTCTAAAAAAAACAGAAACAGGAAACTTTGCAAACAATGCATGGTCTCAGAGGAAACACCAGCAAAACTGCAACTGAGCATGATAGGAGAAATTTACTTTGTGTGGGAAAATAAAATGCTTAAAAAAATCTATGGTAGTTCTAGGGTTGTATATCGTGACCCTCCAAAGTTCAGTCTTTGGCAAGTCTTAGTCTGAGACTAGGCTGTGACTAAAAACTGTGTGATGATTTTTCCAAATATTCTTAGTCTTCTGACGCATAGGTAACTTAAGATAGCACCAGACAAAGCACAGCACTCAGCTAACATGCTAATTTACACTCAGAAAATGTACAAACTTTCCAGGAGACGATAATCTATGATAATACGTGAAATACCGCTGGGTCTGTAATTTAAATACAGTGCCTAGTGAGTAAGTAGATTTATTCTGATTCGCGGTTAAGAAACGGTAACACGTTTAATTACTCGCTTTGAATAAAGTGGTCATACGAGTAACGTATCACTACCAGTAAGAAAGGTAATATTTGATTAAACAAGACTCAAGTTCTGACAATCAGGTCAGTTCAACTGAAAGTTAACTGTGAAAGTGATGCACATACATTTGACGGACTTTCAATTTCCCAATAATCAGAAACAGGATAAAATGTATGCTATGTAAATCTGGTACTTCAATAATTGCTAAAGAAAGAAAGAAACATTTTGAGTCGAGTACAATTACTAAACCAAGACGTGAATGTGATCCAAGTCAAACCAAGACCGGACTTCAACATATGAGGACGGATGATTCCAGCCCTTATGCCGCTCACCCTATCACTACCTTGATCTTTGTCATACTTGCTTTTGAAAAGAAAGAACAGACATACTAAAAAAGCATTCCAACATTCTTATTCCAGAGCAAAAATATGAGAAAAAAAAAAATACGAGAAAACCCCAAGCCGCACATATAAGTGATGCCATTGCCAGATGATGCAACTGCTTCCATCAGTTCTGCTTTCTGGCTAGTATGCATCAAAATACCAGAACAAACACAATTTCAAGGGTCGCCAATAGTGGCTTTCTTCTTGCCTAGAGAAAGGAAGATTTGTTCACATTTAAATCAGTTGATCAATGACCGTGGCTTTACATGCTAAATGAGAGCCAGTTGAGTGGTACAGGCAAGCCACATGTTAGTAAAGAGAATGTTCTCGAGCTCCATACTTGCCGGCGGACAGCCCTAAATTAAATATCCTCAGAATCCATTAGGCTAAACAGCCCAGGGAAAGAATTTGCAAAAAAGAAAAATGACAGTAAACGCAGGCAATCATGAGTCAATCTATTATGCATGAATTATATTTTTCCATGTAAAATGTCTTCTGTTAATTCCCCTTTGTATACAACGTCCATTACATTAGAGGGATGCATCTGTCTGATCTAAATGAACATTTGCCTGACAATTCATCAGGCTCATGCTGCCATCGAGAATGAAAACACTGGCCATTCAAACCCACTGCACATGCTACAAGTTAAGATTCTCCATGCATAGTATATGGCTGTAAATCTCTCAAGAAAAAAATTCCTGAAAGTGTTAAAAAGTCATTCAAAACTCAAGCTTGAAAATGACTATTAAATGCAAATGTGTGATTTTAAATACAGGCAAAGATATTTGAGCACGCACAATTAAATCTAATCATCCCCCCCTCCCTCTTTCTAGCGTCCCTGACATCCCACCCGACATTAAATGCAACAGAATCCACCCTTACACACTAATTTGTTTGCTTCGTGTTCTTTACTCAGTGTAACCGACACTCAAATATACAAATTTAATAGAGCAAATTGAATCATTATCAAATTCAGATCAATATAAATTTAGCTCCGGTAGAAACAAAAGGCAGCAATATTGAAATCCAACACTGGCTATGTTTGTTCATTCTTGACCCTACAACTGGCGCTATGCTGCCATCAGACATGATTTAGCAGACTGGCACATTACAACTAATAAGACACTGGCAAAACAGCCTTTATTAATGCATGAGGGCATGTTGGGCCGAGAGAAAATCTCACAGGGAAAGGAGTCATCTGTGTACTTGAGAAGACACAACTGGATGATTACCAATTCAAAGCTGCAAACGGTAACTATATGAGAACAATGAGGCAAATGCAAGTAGGATGCACTCCTGGCTAGAATACAAATCGCAATTGCATGAATTACCATTACAGTTTTGATTGACATTGTCAGAGGTGTATTTATTTTCAAATATATTCATGACTGTGATTGCACGCCGCACCATGGTGACTTTGCTTCATTTTGGGAACCAATTGAATTCTTATTGTGTTACATGCCAGCAATGTAGTGGCCAGCATGTGTGTAAAGCTTATTCTTTGCAGAGTTGGCGGGAGCTGGAGTCAATCCCATACACTTTATACATTATTTACTTGGATAATGTCAAGAAACGTTTCCTCATCTGTTAGAAATCAATATTCTAGAAGTCTCACAGCACACAAATGATCCGAGGGAGACATTTTCAGTTTCACTGCTATCTCAATATTTGGGATTTTGACAGAAGCTGTCATGCTATGACATGTGAACATAGTTAGAGCAATTGAGAATGATACATGTGACTGAGCTTTACTGAAGTGGTCAAAGAGCAGTGGTAGGAATAGTTGCCCACAGAAGGTGGACAGCGGGGAAGAGCTTTGCGAGCGTCTCACTTCATAGTAAAGAAAGGAGGGGGGGCTACAGAGGTGAAGACCCCTGCACGAATGATGGAAGGGCCACTACAAATTCATGAGCTATTTAAGGTCAGTGTGATATATTCTCTGCAGTTAGTCTGGATCTGGGATCAAATGTCCATGCTCCACTCTCATAATAAAATTCATTCTCATAAACGTTATCTGGACTTGTGTAACACCAGTGTACCTTATTAAATGGTATAAACATGATGTAGTCAACAGGAAATCATACATTGCCTTTTTTAAAACCAATTTGAAGGAAATTGCAGGAATCCATAAAATTACTTTTATAACAATAAGTAAAGGCATAATAATGATATTAAACTTGAAAAATAAGATCATTAAGTTCTCTGCAAAGCTGTTGCGAGCACATGAGTTCTGTATTGACCTTAGCTACGAGAGCATGCAAACAACCTCAGGGGTCAAAGTTCACATGTGGACAGAGACGGCATTCCAAACTGGTCTGGAGGAACATCTGCTCTGTGTGCGTCACACAAAGCTGTCCCCTCAGAGACCCTCGCGGCCCCCAAGAGCCTGGGAATGATTCAAAGTCAAGGGCGGCCTCCATAGTGATTGAGTCCTGAGTCGACACAGCAACTGTGTGAGGGAACTAAGACATTGTTTGGACCTGAATCTCTGAATCTTTTTTTTTTTTTGCACAAACATAACACATCCCCAAATAAATGCCAAACGTACAGCAAAGCATTGTGATAGCACCATTATGCTTTGGGGCTTTTTTTTTTATTATTATTATTAAAGTGTAACCGTTACTTTTGTCAAGGTTGCGAATAGTAAACACAAAAATTTCAGGCTTCTACTCAAAACAAATAACGCAAAAGGGCTAGTTGGGGATTTTATTCGTAGAACATCTATTAACAAATTAAAAAAAGGAAAAAAATAACTAGCCTTGTAGGCAAAGCGACTTAAACACTAAGCCCGGTGGAGCCGCCTTACCTCAACCAGCTCTAAATCAAGATTGCGGACAGGATTGAGTCGATCTCTTAACACAAGACTAATCACGTAGCGCATTAAACATGAGAGCCCTGACCACCCCTAAATACTTTCACTTGGCAGCCTGACACTACGCTTGAAAGGAAACATCAAATGAAGTCAATAGATGGATCAATAGCCATGGATGTCTGAGCTTGCCCTGCAGCCAAAACCCACCGTTGTACAGATCTCTCCCTGGTCTGAGCTCTGGTCTTCATTGTGTACTGCCAGCGCTGAGGGACACTTGATGTACGTCTTTTTTGCGCCAAACATCGCCCCTCGCATGCCACACTTGCTCACTCTTTCTAATGTGTAACTGATGTGCACCTGCTGGGGCCCGGGTTGCATGGGTGCACTCTCCTCAATGACGGCATCAATCACTCAGTAGGACTTTTTATGGCCGTTTAAACATGCATTTCACCGCTGTTACTCTTCCGCATAGCAAGTACGCAATGATAGTGACCGCAGCCAGCTGCTTTCGCCTTCCATTCTGTCAGAACTAGGAGCCGTGATTTGATAATGCAAAGAATGTCCTCAAAGCTTGTTCTTAAAATAACATTTTATGCAAAAAAATGTCAAATGTAAAATAGAAACATGGATCAAAATACTATTACAGTTCTCAGTGTTTTTAGCAGGGTCACATGTTTTCAGAGATTGTTGTGACGGAATTAGCCGTGGTTTTATGTGCCCAACTTTCTAACTGTTCACCTTTATTCATACTTTTTCATCAGTATTAAAATTTCATTTGTTTTAGTTGTGATAATTTTGGGCGGAGAATATCAGTGCTTGTTGAGTGGGCCTCTCAGTCGGCAACCTGTCACAAAGAGCTCAATTAATTTGTTTTAATTGATTTGATTTGATTTAGTTTAAATTGTTTTCATGTTTTACTAGTTTTTTTCATGGGTGAAAAATATTGAAACTATTGGTACACTTTTTCATCATATATTAATGATACTACAACCGTGAGGAGCCAGCCGATGGTGAAAGTACCCTGCTTCCTTTTATTTAAATGTAGCTTAACATAACTGAAAATTCGCTATTTTCATGGCACACCACATAATGTTCAAGCACCTTGTTAAAACGTCGAGACAAAAAAAAAAGAAAAAAGAGAACTATGCCCCGGCCGCACAGCCACACGTGTGGCATGTACATGTACACATACAGAATAGCTGTAAAAACATTTAGAAACTATTATTCTTTTTGAGTGCGACCTGGATTCACAATACATTCTTGATGCACTAATTTAATTATGTAAAGTATTAAAAGCATTCGACCAGCTTTGTGAGGCTCATTTTAGAGAGAGTTCACCTCTGTGAGCTCTCCAGTGAGTTTAGTAACAGACAGAGCTTCTTCTTCAATTCCCCTTCCATTCGCACCTAAAATTGAAAGCTGACAAATGTAACCTTAATTACATTCTTCCCAATCATGGCTTAAATGTAACCTTGTGGCTCCCGCTCAGTGACAGAGTGAAGTGCACTGCACCCTCCTTGGGCCTATATTTCACCAGAGGCAGTAAATGCATCTAAAGGACACGAGATGGATACATTATGTATATGGGACACACAAGTATGCGATTTAAGGAGTACGATGCTGCGTCAGCACTGAAAATGCAAGCAGATCGAGGAACAAACACGGCGGCAGAGTCCTCCTTATATACAGCCGGGCATGGTCTATTGACCCAAATGTAATTATTTTATACACTCTCTGTCCCCCTCCAATCCATTCTTCATTTCAAGATGTCAGACTTAGCACACGTACATACTTTATATGTATGGTTTGGTCCAAAATGATTCATCAGCTGGCCAAATAATTACTTTCGAGACGCTGTGAAGCTGTGATTTGTTTTGAAATGCATTAAAGGTGTTTGGAGATAATTGCTGAAATTTTCAATCATTTTTCACCATTTCAACTTTTAGGATTTTCATATGGGCGTGGCAAAGTGATGCACACCAACAGATACACATTTAAGAATTAAATATTCACTCAAAATATAAATAATTGTAGTCTTCATGTATCTTGAAATTCAGCAGGTACTTAAAAACGGCATACTGTTCGTACAAATACCCACTAATCATCCTAACATATGTATTTTTATATATAAATACTTTTGTATTTTTTCACGAAAAAAATTAAATTTATGAACCTGTTTAATCACTGCTTCAGAAAAAGATGATTTTGAATGCAGTTCATGAATCAAGTTTCTATTTGCAAGCACCATGAAGTAAAAATTAAACTGGATGAATGTATAAAATGTTGCTGTGTTTGTCCTTCTGCCTGACACTGAAGACCCCTCCCCTAGGTGGAGAGACAAACACGGGGGAAGTCTGGAGGTAGCTGCCATCCACGCACAGCTATTTTCCATCTTCTTTAATCACATGATCAGGGTGATGGCGTCATATCCTCGCAGCAGAGGGAGGGGCTAAGCTGTGTGCAGCTCGCCACCATTTTGTGTGGCTACCTGACTCATTTGTTTACCTACATAATCGTGAAGGTTTTAGAGGACCTGGCGTGATGTTTACACCGATTGATGCTAAAAGGAGCACAAACGGGCAGTGCAGATTATCGTGCTGCTGCTCGTTTTGGATTTCATGTCAGGCGTTTCACTCCATGGGCTGTCCTGGTGGCGGAGCCCGTCTCCTCCCAGCCATCAGCTATGTGAGAGCCTCATATGGTGCAGTCAAATTGCTGTCTGTCGGATCATGCCTCTGAATGTCCAGACTTCATCAGGAGGATTAAAGAATGGGATCAAGGGGTGATAGCGGGACGGTTGCAAGCCCTTGCCGTGCACCAAACACGTTTACAAATGTGCACCGAAAAAGACTTGAAAACTGAATGCTCTGAAACCACGCCCCGCTTAACTGCCAGCTGTCAATCAAATCTCACTACTATGGCCTGAAAAATTAATGCCATCTGGTGTTGCTACTTTTTAGTGCCTACAATATGCCTACAAATACTGCAACTCGGTGTATGAGCTGCCAAATTTTATCTGCTAAGGTCTCCATTTGCTGGAGTATATCCCACCGGGTTGTCGTGGGGCATTCCACGTTGCGACGACAGGCGTCGGCCATCAGCTAGCCTGCAAGCCGGCATGCGTGAGCCTAGTAATCATAGCTAAGGACAAAATGTGCATATTTTATATATTCAATTGAACCGATGCACAAAAATCAACTTATGTATATATTTAATATTGTATTACCAAAAGACTGTTGAATTTTGAGTACCGGTACTGTGTAGTTGTCATTTTTTAACATTTACTTTCAAACATATACAAAATACAAGGAAACAAATCTCCAAAACCTATTTACAGGGTTTTTAAAATATAGGTGACCAATGGTGCAGATCTCTTATGATTCCTACTCTGACTCTTTTTCTGATGAAAACCAAAAAGAAAGACTAAATGTGGCGCAGTAGGCAAGGGGATGAGGTGCAAATGTGCTTGCCGAAGTAGGTTGTTCCAGAGTCTGTGATTTTGGGAGCAAATGACTGCACCATATTAAGGAGTAATGGAAGTCACAGCAGGCCCCTTGTGAAATATTCCTATATGCTTTCATCACGACACTGATCAAGGCACCAAGAAAGGTCCATTACTTGCTTTAGTAGCGCTAGTGTTATTACGCGGAGAAAGTCATCCTGAAAGCCGTACATTGGAGGGCAAATGTTAATTCTGACGCTGAGCGATAGCATCTACATCATCATAAAGCAGAAATAAATGAAGGAAGGATGCAAGATATGAAATGAAATAACATAAAATCCAAACAAAGGTACAAGAGTTCAACATCAAGATCAGTTGTCTATGAGTGCATAAGGATGAGATTTTTGTAGTGATCCCACTAAATTCGAGTAAATAAGTCTATATTCTGTGCTTTATTCTGGGATTTGCCAGACACGAGGTCTGGCCCTGCATTTGAGACAACAAAGGCAGTCTTGACATCTTGCCCAGCCAGCAGATAATATTTGCTGTTCAGAGACGGGCTTTCTTTTGTTCCAGGTTCTTATAAGCCCAAGACACTTGAAATTTAAACTGAGTTCAAAAAATATTATTTGCCACAGGGCAAGGTAAATCTCTTGGCAGGGCCTTTCAAAGGCTTGCCCTGGGTTTGTTTACAATTGATCTTATTTAAAAGTGTTTTTTTCTTTTCTTTTTTTTAACTTTTCAAAGACACACTTTCTGCCATGATCTTACGGGTCAAAAAGAACAATGAATGTTTTTTTTTTTTTTATTCATTTGAGGAAAGATTTAAATAGTTATATAGGCAGCAGACAATCAAATTATTCCACTGCCGGTCTTCATATTTGTAATTAAAAATGTATCCAAAACCGTGGCTACAAACATTTTAGAGCGCATCTGTATCTCTCGTGGCTTGCTTAAGCTTCAAAGAAGATTCCCGTGGGCGCCTTCATTTCCCCACAAACTTCCTTCAAGGCTGCGCAGGTTAACGTGTCCGCTTTGACTACCTGATCAATAGCTGTAAAGGTATTCATTGCACCAGGGAGACAACTTTGGTCCTGCAAGTCGCAGGTAAAATCCAGCAAATCTAATGACCCTTGCTGAAATTTTACATCCTCCAGTTTTTTTTCCATGCATTATCACATAGTTGCATGAGAAGGTGATGAAGTCAATAGCAGGGGGGGTACCGAGTGCCCTTTCGGTCCTTCTTTTGTTCTTTCGGAAAGAGGTGAAGCGAGTGCAATTGCACGTATCCCCAAAATGCCCCCCGAACGCTTCCTTGTGGCCCCTGAGTGGGAGTGTGTAATCGGCCCTGGCAGAGTGGTGGCTAATGGGGAGGGGAGTGGGGAGGGGGCACGCCTTTGAGATGTATTCATGTGCGTGGCGTGGCGCCCGGACCTAGGTTGACACTCCTTCATTCGTGCCGCCTCAGGCCAGGATTAGGGCGAGCGGGCAGCCTGGCGAAGATGGCCATAATGCGGCATCATTTTCATATTAAGCTCATCTCTTCTCCACAGACCTGACGGTGGACAGGCCTCCTCTCTTTGCTGCTCAAATTATCCTCAATTACTGGGGAAAGGCCGGGCCAGGGGACGTCACCTAACCTTCACCATCTGTTAGGTTCAAAGACGCAACGCTCGGCCAGCCTGCCTGTCTCCTGCCCCCCACCCCTACTCCGACCTTTCTGCCTGGGCCTGCTCCGACTCTATACGCCTCCATCGCCCCCACCCTTCCTTCCGCCACCCCGACTATCTTGCCCTGATTGGCCAGCCAGCTCGCTCTGGACACAGCTGGGAAGTGCATGTGCACAAGACGCATTAAGGGAGAAAAGGTTATGTCACGCTCCTTTGACAAGAATATTCAAAAGTACACACGCGCAGGGGGTTAAGTCCATTTCCTCGGGATAACAGCATCAATTAAACCGGTGCTTTTTTTCCCAAAGTATAACTGGATTGAACAGAAAGATTAAATATGTGCCTCGAGGACAGAGCTTTTAACGAGTTTTGACCCCTACTTTTAAACGACATTTACACAAACTCACCAAAATGCATAATACAATATTACTATAATAATCCTGTTTAATGTTTGGTTCAGTATTAATGTAAAAATATTTTGACTTTAAGTATACTTTCTAGTGTACAGCTGAACTCTCTTATACTGAAACTTTCAATATGCAAAAAAAAAAAAAACAGCACCCAGCTATCATTATCACGCAATACAGTTGAACAGCTCTCAACAATAATATCAATAATAAACATATTGCTCAAGTCTCAGATCAAACATGGTACAAAGAGTAGTCCGCACATAAAATGCTTAGCTGGTAAAGTAACATCATCATGAACAACATTAAATTACAGGCCTAAATGTTTATCCTACACAAGACAGGTGTTATACCTAAAAATCATATTTAATAACATTCTTAACCATGGTAACACCATACACAGTTTAAAACATTAAAACTGCATTAATTCTACAAAAATGACAAAAAAACTACCGTCCTTGAATGATTCGATTGAAATGCAAAGTTTACAAGAACATTTACCTATATAAATGTATTTAAAAAAGTAAGTGCATCCAAATTACAAAACTCCAACTGAACTTGAAGGTGAAATACAACTGGACTGTACGTAGGCAATGATGTTGTGGCTGATTGATGTGTTTGTTTAAGGTCCGCTTGATTTTGAAATGTGTTTTTAAGATTATACAATAGGCACATTGATTTAATTAATTTGCTAAACAGTTCAGTCAGTGTTACTTTTGGCCATTTATGCTTATTAATATCATCGTAATATTTTCCTTAATTGTTTTTATGAATTCCTCAATGAATAATGCTGGAATTTCAAGCCTTCATTTTGGGTTTGTGCATGAGGAAATGCGTAACATCTGGTGTTGATGGTTGGGCCCGTTTTCTGCTGGGTGCCATTTTAGGTTTTAATAAAAGATATCCTAGTGAGAGATCCTTTTAGTGCCTTTGTGAAATATAGTTTTTTGAGTCTTTGCTTACCTGTGCGGGCTAACTTGTTGTTAATTAAACATTCATCTATATTTGAAACTGCGCTTGTGAAATATTCACGAGCTCTTATTTCTGCAATGGCGAATGCGCCTCTTAATAATGTAGGTGCTGTTTTCTGTTTGTTTCCAGCCTGTGTGTTTTAGCAGCTCCACTGTGTCCATTTGGGCTTTGCAGCTTGTCTGCCCACTCAGAGGCCCCCGATGGCAGGTCATCTGGCTTTGAAAATAACTTTTAATAAGGCTGCTGAATAATAGATGCGCTGTTGGCTAAAATCAAGCGGGGAGGAGCGCGGCTAAGGACAGCAGGTTGCGGAGACAGACAGCAAGCAGGGCCCAGACGCTTCCCTCTCCATCATCATCAACAGCCTACCTCAGCCCCTCGCCAGACTCCATCAGGTCAGAGGTCATGGACTTGACCTTGTGGCCCCAGCAGAGAATGCGCACTTGATTTGAGGTATAATTTGGGATTTATTCAGGGGGAGAGGACCCCATCTCAGGCAGCTTTATGCCTCATTATCCAAGAATCCTTTTTGCTCTCATCAGCCCAGTTATCACCTTATAAGCATGGAGTTAAAAAGTAATACAGTATGATGCCCACTTTGACTGAAATAATTTTTTTGGCTCTTTCTTTCCATCATAATATATATATATATATATATATATATATATATATATATATATATATATATATATATATATATATATATATATATATATATATATATATACACACACTATGATGGAGAGAAAGAGAGAGAAAGAGCCAAAAATGTATATAAATACATGTATATAAATATATATATATATATATATATATATATATATATATATATATATATATGTGTGTGTGTGTGTGTGTCTGTGTAAACGCCTATATAAAACAAAATTATATATATATATGTATATAAACGCACAATAATAGAGCATAACTATTTCTTCAAATTAATAATTTTAATGAAAGCAACACACAACTCCCAACTTCAAATACTGCAAATGCACAGATTTATATCTTCTATTTCAGCCATGGATTTTTCTTTAAAGAGAAGGGAAAGTAGTATTCAAATTTTCTGCAAGATTTTTTTAAAACGAGAACACGCTTGCGGCCTATATAGCAGCTAAGCTTTTCAAATGCTTGTCACTTACAGTCTAAAGTGGAGCGATAGCTTTCATATGCAAGCTAAAAAGACTGATCATTGCTATATGCGCCTCCCACTAAGTGGGTCCCTGCGGAGGACAATTTTAGAGAGATTTTCGCCTGATATGAAACAAGCCCTGCACGCATTAATATTACATTACAAGGCAGACTATCGCACTGATCGCCTTCTTGCATGCAGGTATGGAAAAGCTCCTTATCCACGGTAATAATATGCGCATCAAAGAAATGCGAGGAAAAGGGGAAAATTAGGAGTTTTTTTATTTTTAGCTTTTATTTAGGTGATGATTCAAATAGGCAGCACGAGCAATAAAATGCGTATTTAGGTCACACAAGAAAGGAGACAAATGCCGCAGGAAAGGCGCCTCAAATGTGTCACGCATGGCTGGCTAGCCGCGTGCACACACATACGCACATCACACACGCGCACGAGAATGTGACAGGTGCAAGGACTTTGTTACACGTTTACGGATGAATGTGCACGCGCGCACGGATTATGTTCTATTCTGTTTATAATAAATAGATGTATAATAATAATAATAATAATAACATAAAACACGAGCATATTTTAATTGTTTATGATCACGCGCGCGCGCACACAAATATATCCACGCGTGTCACAGAAGGCGCCTCCGGGAGGTCGACGCGTGCGTCCGTGCCAAAATGTGTCCCACTGTCCCCTCTCATTTGAATGTGAATGCTCCCTGGGTGCACGCAGAGCTTGCTGTTTTCCCAGGGCCTAAACACACACACACACACACACACACACGCAAGCGGTTTTTTTTTTTCAATTAGTGCCACCCCCTCCTCATCCAAACCTCCGCCCACCCTCAAGCACCTAATAGGGGCTAATTGGGCATCATTACGGATTAATAGGATGCGTTAATTGGCTCACTGCAGAGGGGGTACCAGTGGAGGAATTTGGCAAGCGATCCGATTGGGAGTGACATGTTTATTCCGTCTACTTAGCATTCATCGTGTTTTAATGGGACACTTGTTTGCATGGATGGGATAATTAGGATCATTACGGCAACAGGCTGGCAGCTGAAAATAGAAGAAACACACACTTTGACAGTGTGCTGTTATTAAAATTCGTTATGACAACATTATAAGAAAAACAGCATTTTTTTAATTTATATATATATATGTATATATTAGCAGTGTTGATGCAGAGGCCTGTCACGTTCAGGTTTTTTTTTCAATAAGTAATTTGTAATTTGTAATCCTGTTTTAGCATTATATTTTAATTACATTTATTTTAGAGTATTGTTGATGATAAAAATAATAATAATAATAATAATAATTTCCAACAATTAAGCACACAGAGTAGTTGTTTTTCTTTTAGATGAGCAGCCATGACATCATTGTAATAGCGACATTCAATCTAGAGGCCTTACACAGGCAAAAGTGATCCATGCAACAACACAAATAGAAACATCAATGCAGGATGTAAGTGTATATTACTGCAATGAAGCCCGTTTGATCAACAATCAATCAGCATTTGTGAAACCAAACCCAGTACCGGCAAACTTACCACTAACAACTCTACAAATGCACCCTGACGAGAAATGGGCCCAAATATGCCCCTGTACACGTCACTGTTGTATGGTACAGCTACTGCATATATTATTCGTTATATGCCAGGAAGAAAGTGCTGTCGACCAGACGAATTGCATTATGTTGTTGCTTGTGGAACTATAATGCAAAATGGGAGTAACTAAGAAATCATGAAAATAATGAATATAAAGAAATACCAAAGAGACACGTCTGTCAGCTCACCAATGACAGTGCCTTTGCAGCGGCTGCATGGAAGCTCTCAACTGACCCCCTCCCCAGCGCCAGACCCCTACCCTCCTAAACCCTTTTGCACCCCCCACCCCAAGCCCACCCTGGTGAAGTTCAAGGTCTCTGCAGTCAATGACCCACACACATAAGGAAGCCCCATTTTAAAAGCATTTAAAAAAAAAAAAAGCATGTGTGCATTTACTGTTTAGCTTTGACAACATGATTTGTTTTATAATTATTCCATTGTTATAGTCAAAAATGTAAAACTGCTAGCCCTACCTACAGTATCGGATGAGCCCTCGAAATTATGTTGTGATTTATATTTTGATTGTACATGAAATAATATGCATACAATCAAAATAATATGGAGGACTACAATTTAAAAATAAGTAGACCATCAAAAGCAACAATTGAGGTAAAAGGCCTCTTGGTCTTATTTGCATAACTAAGATTAACTGAGCACAAATAATTTTGTTCCTTTTAAAAATCATTAGCCTAACAGCAAAAATGGGAACCTCATTTTGGAACAATATTGAAAAAACAAGGAGAGAAAAAAAAGAATACAACAAATGCAACAAACAAGAATATTCCTGTTGCCTGACAAACTATGCAGTGATAATGAGAAAAAAAAAAACATTTTGTCCCTATTTATTGATAATGTGTTAATAAATGATTTGGGTAATTGATTTATTTGTCGAACAAAATGGGTAAACTTTATCGCAGTATTAGAGGAATGGCTAAAATTTAAGTTTTGGGACGTGAATATTAAGATGTTAAATAACCATTATACTTTTTGCTAAGATTAACTCCTTGTGAATTTATTCTTAAAATAATGTCCTATGTCACAAAAAAGCCCAGAAAAAAAATATATATTTTTGCCCTTAACACACAGTATCTGGTTCAGTTTTCCATGCTTTCTAAAAAAGAAAAATGGATACAAAACTAATTAGGCCATAAAATGCTCAGTAGATATAAAACACACGCCAAACAATTAAAATTCCAAATGTATTTTATGAGTTTGTC
>NC_142415.1:17842500-17892500 GCF_059516105.1 Syngnathus floridae
CTTTTATCTTAATGAGGAGACTTTTAAGCCGCACGTTTCTGTCTAATAGGATTATTGATAGGAGCATCTTTGGTTGTTCTTCGACGCCTTCTATCTATTATCATATTGGCCATTGCTGTGTCTGCCTAGAGGATTAGAACCATTACATTTCATAACTACTGTATATGCAGAAGCTGACGTTCGTTTCCGCTCCAGCGCTTACCGAATATTTACTCCAGCGGCTCAAGCTCACCATTTAGCATTAACCCAGCCGGGCCAACAAAACGGCGCTCGCTCGATAGTGGATCAATGCGGCCGGCGAATCAATCACGCCACATTTTCTTTCCCCAAATATTTAATTAAACACGCCGGCAAATAACTGCGGGATTTATTGTTTGATGCTAAGAGCATTAGTGATTTTTTTTTTTTCTCGTCTTGCGCCTTCCCGAACGCTTTGGTGCTCCGGAGAGTCTTAAAGGGACCAAGGGAATAACATGCAGACACTTTTCCAATACATAATCATGTGTATATATACATGAATATATACTCCCCTGCCTGGTGTTTCTAATCCACTGCTGCTCTTGGGGGGGCTCATTTCATTAGTCGAAGGCCGGCATGGCTGACAGGCTATGAGGCCTTTTTTAATATATGCTCTAATGGCTATCCAATACCGGGAAAACGTTGCTGATGAGCGATGTGCTCGGCCTATAACTCTACTAATGCATAGCAAAGAGAGTC
Source organism: Syngnathus floridae (assembly GCF_059516105.1). Classification (NCBI taxonomy): domain Eukaryota; kingdom Metazoa; phylum Chordata; class Actinopteri; order Syngnathiformes; family Syngnathidae; genus Syngnathus; species Syngnathus floridae. The sequence continues at coordinate 17,843,218 of NC_142415.1, forward strand.
ACCAATGAGTTTAAATGCAACGACAACCTAATAAGTCCGCTTTATGATAAATATGAGAAGTATCTTCATTGGTCCTTGCTTCTTAAATAAAGCTCCAATGCGACATACGCTGTTGTCATCGAACAGCGGTGATATGTATTGATTTGCGTTTAATCTAGCATCGCCAGAAGGACCCTCGAATCATCTCAGTGCTGGAAGAGAAAATGTCAGATGAGTGGTTCTCAACGGGTAAAAAAAACCAGATACCGAAAGATAAGCAGATATCCATACGGCGAAATGGGTTCTGGCTGGGGCCCCTCTGAGGGTTGATAAGAGTGGGCGTGGGGTGATGATGAGGCCCACTCATGGATGCATTGTTCTCCTAAAGGAGGCGGATCTCCTGTGCGTTTGGCGGTAATGAAGCAGGGATTGAGGAGCAGGGAGAGGGTAATCATTATTGGCTTTGACAGCAGTGACCTGACAGCTGGGTCCAGTCGTGCTTCAGTGCTTGTTGTACAACACACACAAACACACACGTGGGTAAGCACGAGTGTGTGTGCTCCAGCTCATATACGCCCCAAACGAGACAAAAAGGCTCGTTTGTTGTGGATTGTTCGCCGACATTGGAAGATCTTGTGTCCACTGCAGCTTAAAATTGGAAAGTATTTGACTGATTGAACAACAAAGTGACAACATAGCTTCTCTAGGAGTCGTTTTGGACCGTAGGTACTCCAACTACAATGTTACAATGATGGTTTACCTTTTGGATTTATCAGCACAGGCTTGACTATTTGGAGATTGCGATTCAAAGATGATTTTGTACATCTGGATTTTTGTGCTTGCCACTGTCATCAGGATACTTGTGCTACAGCGGGTCAGTCTTTATCATAGCCTCCCCGCTTAGCTCAAAGTGTTTGTTCATAAAAGTCGCCTCTGACCTCAGCCCTGAGGCATGCTGTGCCACTCAGCGGGGCTGATTAGAACCCTAACGCTAGTGAGCCCTTCAATGTGACAACGGCATCAGGGAACTTTCAGTGCCAGGTTCTTTACTTTCAAATATGTCCAAACATGACCTAATTATGAAAGAAGAAGCTTAAGCAAAATGATTCATATGGAATTCATTGACCAAGGACCATGAGATAATTCTTACACATTATGACAGTTGTCCCAACCAGACTAGACTGCATTAGTCCTAAAACCTGCAGTGATCAGGTTTCCGTCTCGAGACATCATTTTGTCTCCTATAACATTTAATGTTTGATTATCATCGCTGACCACAGTAGCACAGGACTGCCATGGTTATTGTCCTTTGTGATTTCATCTCGTACCCCCTGCAAGGTCCTCGGCAGAGGATAAGGAAGCTGTGCTTCATCATGTTGGTACAGCTGCCTCCTCCTCACTGGGCTCCAACCAGCAGGAGCAACAGCTGGAAAGACGAAGGAGGCTTTGTCTACTAGCCTGCTAAGCCGACGTAGCTGGCAAAGCAACCCCTGTCTGGACCCTGGGCCGAGCGTTGGGCTGCTATTGGCTCATTTTGACATCAAAATGACTTAGCGTGATAGACAGAGAGGCTCCACAATGGAATCAGATCAGTTGTTGCATTTGCATTTTTCGACTCATCTAAGACTTGACTAAACGGTCTCAAATAACAGCTTTGTCAAAAAGACACCAGGATGCCTCCCTTATCCAAATCAGGAACGAAAACTACCAACTCTTTACTATATTTTTCTGTCAGTCTGATAGTCATGTACAATTTCTGACAGCTGAGCCTGTTTGAACACTCTTTTGCTAACCAAATCAGCAGTACCAGAACAGTTTCGTCAACGAGCCTTTACCGCATGTTGCGAATGTCTTATAGGTGCTATTGCCTAATGTGACGTTAACATCTATGGGCAGCAAGCTGGCTAACTCGGGTTGCTACCTTAGCCAACCAAATATTAGCATGTTAGCATTTGACACGCTCTCATATGAAATAGCACCTGAATACACAACACAATATAAAACCTCTAATCCATCAGTGTCGGCACTTTTTGCACTCACATTGCACTCATATTGGAAACTCTATATCTTGGCATGCCAACAGCTAGCATGTTAGCATTCGATCAATTCTCGTTAGAAATAGCACCTGACTAGAGTACAAGATGAGAATCCTAATCAATAAACCTTCACGATCGATTGTTAGGAATGTTTACATATTCGTACATAGAAAAGACCTGTATATTTAATCAAGGTGTTACTAATAACGATAGCTTATTAGCCTTTTGTCGTCATTGTTATTGACAGCCTGAGAGCAGACGTACTAATTACACTCATCGCAATGAAAGGAAACTAGGCTTGTCTCCCCCCTCCTTTCCCTCCTGCTGTCACCTCTCAGCTTGGCAGCATCGAAGCAGCATGCATTTTAATTTGCCCCCATCCCACCCTCCGAAGTTACTTATTTCATTATCGATCATCCGTAATGCCGAATCAATGTTCATCTTGTTACGTGGGCCGTAGCCGTGTAATACAGTGATAGCGGGGCCTGCAGACTTACTCGCTGTTTTTACAAAGTGACTTTACCGTAAAATCGATGTATCGTGCCGCCGATGTAGGCAAAGCGATGCGGGACAATGTGGGCCGAAAGGAAACAAACAAAACAATAACACGTTGACTTCTGCTACTTGAAGCGGGTGTCACTTGAAGGTAATGATTTATGGATCCATGATTTAAAGTGAGCCACGGGCTGCGGTATTGATGTTTTTGCATGCTATACGCAAGACTTGCGAATTATTTTTTTATCGATGTGATGCTACAAAGTAAAACATCTCGCAAAAGGAGATAGAATACGTATTGTTTTTCACAAATTAAAACAAATCCCAGGTGTCCTTGTCTATGACGTCTGGGTTCGTTCAAGGTCGCTAACGTTCACCAACAGTTTTAGCGCCTTTTCTTGTCGCAAGGAAATCGTCAGCAACGGAAATCCGAAGGATAGGTGCGAGCATCGGAAATATTTTTGAATGGGAATGTGTAGAAAAAAGTCTTAGCTGGCTGTCGTTTAATCTTTAAACGGGGAAAGTTAAAAACAAACAAAACATTACCTATGGCCAGCAGATGACAGTATTGGGTCACTTTCGTATGAGATTAACGTATCAGTGAAACGCGGAAATGGTGGATTTTCGGAAAGTGCAGCTTGTGATCGATCAAAGTTACTGTGACGTTAAAGAGAGACGGCAATTATTCAAATCTCAAAGTAGCAGCTCGCACAAATATACACGCCCGTATTATAAATAAAACATATATTTCACTCAAATCTATCAACTCATTTTTAAATCTTTAGCAAAATGTTGACTGAATGTCAAAACTTGTATTTGGAGTTTTTGCTCTTCCACAAATGCAAATCAAAGTGAGCAGCTTAATATGCAAGATTTGTTAGTCCAACATTAATTAAAAGAAAAAAATAAGACTTCCCCAATTAATAAATCCTGAAAGTAAAGACAAAATAACTTTAAATGCATTTTCAAAGTAACACTTGCTTCCGTTGCCGAGAACAATTAATTTATGACTAATTCATTTATTGGATTAAGCTCCAATGTGCTTTGAGCACAGCGAGATTCATTGGGGCTTTATTTGGGCCTAATGGGACACTCGTTTGAAATCCTTCATGTGGACTTTTTTGATTAGACAACGAGAGAATTTCTTATATTTTGACTTAAGATGAAACGTGTCATTGCATATGAATTGGCCTACATTTATGATTTCTCTGTGTTAACCCAACAAAATGCAACTTTAAATCCTGAAATGAATAATGAAAATGGAGGTTTTTCTGCATGATACTACAAGATTATTTCTTTAAATCATCATAGTGCGTATTACATACTTTTCTTGCATATTTATGACTTCATTCTTATGGAAGTCAGTAGTTTATTATGGTTTATTTTTTTACTTTGTCTCCCAAAATTATAACTTTAACAATAACAACATTCCTTTTTTTCTTAAGAAAGTTTTACAGCGTCATTACATTCACTTTCTACTTAATTTTCTTAATATCAATATTTAATATATTATTAATATTCATTATATTATTTATTTAAAATGTATTATTTTTAGTATTGTTTTTCCCAAGGCTTATATTATAGATTTATTTTTGTAACATAATGACTTTACCTTTGTTAATTTACAACTTTATTCTTGTGCTTTTACAACTTTATTGTTGGAAGATTACAAATTGTGACTATTTTCTCATGTTATGACTTTTCCTCATTATTCATACATATAAAATTATCACTTATGACAAAACTTATGAAACTCATAAAACCACTTGTTTTTGCAAAGTCACACTTTCTTCTCATACATGTATTATTGTATGTATTTGTATACTATATATATTTCCTATTTGTTTTACCTTCTTTTTCAAGTGGCCCAAATATTTCCAATCACATGTCATCCAAATAGAAATCGTGTGTTGCATCAGAAACCACCCTGCACGTTCTTCTTGAGTGTGGAAATGGTGTCATGTGCATAATTAGCATCTAAAATGTCACAGCGCTCCATTATGACTGTCCTCTTTTTTTTCTTTTAACTATGCGTGTGTGTGTTTTTTGGGGGGGGAGTGTGTTGCTTGTGTCGACTTAATGCTTTTATGGCACAGCCAGTTTCCCGAATGGGTGCGAAAGTGTTAAGTTAGTGAGTGGTGCGTTTGATTGGAGGTAGTAAATCACTGCATGCGTGCTTGCGTGCGTGGGAGGGGGGTCGGTGGGGGGGTGTCTTCAGGGGAAGGACGGTGACGGCCTAGGAGCGCTGCTTAGCGGGCAGACCGCGTCTGACAAACAGCGCAGATCAAGTCCCCCTCCCTCCCTCTCTCTCTCTCTCTCTCTCTCTCTCTCTCTCTCTCTCTCTCTCTCTCTCTCTCTCTCTCTCTCTCTCTCTCTCTCTCTATTGCTCTCTCCTCCCCCCTCCCCATCGACTTCAATGTATATGATTACCATTCTGGTCGAGTGGCACCAGTAACCCGCTGTAATTAATAACCCCGTAATCCGGGTTGCATGGTACACGCGCGCGCGCACATATACACGCGCGCTACATATGCATGGAGCGATTCAGGATATTCAGGACATTTTTACATAGGAGGGAAATTATAACCGCTATTATCCCTCCCAGACAATGATCTGCTGCTTCCCAAAAGAAGATTAAAAACTTATTACAAAAACCAAAATGTTGTAGTAATAATTATAATAACAATATTGCTTTAAGACTTTGAGCAGTATTCAAATAAAAAGAAGTAATCTGTCAAAAAGAAAACAGATGCTTGCCTTCCTATCCCCCCTCTCCCTCCTTCTCCTAACACACTTTTCTATATTGCTTCGTGGAATTTTAATTTTTGAGAGCCTTGTTGGCTGGGAAAATCGTCTTATTGACACGAAAAGTTCCAATTGTGGCGAGGATTTATTTGTACTGGATTATGATACGTGTTTCTTTTCAAGAACATTTATCATTTATCAAGTTTTCCCCTCTCTCAATACACATTATATGTGTGTGTGTGCGTGCGTGTGTGTGTGTGGGGGGGTGCGGGCGTGTGTAGGTGTGTGTGTTTGTTTCTTCCAATCCACGTTTCTACTAACAGTGTTAATGATCATCACCAGCCTGCTCTTTCATGTCTATCTTCTGTATATTCGTCCGCCCTCCTCCCCAAACTGCAAGGATGATTTAAAGACCCACTCCTGCAAAAAGTGTCGGAAATGCCACTTACTCGGGGGAAATTTCTTTGATTTTAAAGAGAGGGACGCCGTGGTAGCGTGCTCCCTATGACGTCAATTAATTACTGGTATTGATGTGCGTTATTTGTGTCTGAACACACTTGGGCTGGAGAGGTCTGTTTGAAATTAAGGCATATGGCGAATGTAGAAAAGACAACGCTCTTTTTCAAAAAAAAAAATCTTTAATTCTGTTTTATTGCTTTTTATTTTTATTACTGTAATCTAAATTATTAAGTAAACGCAGTATTTAGCAAATGTATAGAAGAGTAGGTGTATTATTTATAACGTATTTATTCATGGTTTATCGAATTGTTTTTGTTTCTTATTTGTGCATAATGACAAGTTGATGTTTGTCTGAGTCAAACAGTGTCAACTCATGATCACTATCTGATTATTATCATTTTGTATTATTTTTCCATAATCAATGAAAATAGTTAATCAAGACGAGCGTCAGAGTGGCTTGTAAAAAAGCACGTGGGTGCTTGTTAGGGGATATTTGACTTAAAATATCTGATTTAGAATAAAATCGGGCACATGCACACACGCGCGCGCAAACACACACACACGTACACACATTTAAATAAAACAAACAGTAACATTTTATTTGCAGGTTGTGGCATTAATTTATAAAATAAGGGGGAAAAGTGGTAGCGAGCTGGTGTACAGATAAATGAGATTGAAGAGTGTATTCAAATGGGACAGTGTATTTATCCACGTAGAAGGAGGGAGGGGGAGAGAGAAAGAGAGCGAGAGAGCGAGAAAGAGAGAGAGAGAAGGGGATGAGATTTGAGAAAGGGGCGGGGCTTGTAAAGGACTAGAAATGTCAATCTGAGCAAGGGAGTCCCAATAATCTAAAGCAATCTGTAAGGACCTGACCTTAGTCCATCCAGATCAATAGAAGAAGCAGAAGAAGGGGTAGAGGAAGAGAGCGGACCATTCGCACTGGAAATACTCTTGCTTCCCTCCGCTCTCGCACCTTCCCCTCGGCCCCCATGCGTTCCACACTCTAACAAACCAACAACAAAAAGTGGATATTCCTACTTGTCGATCGCTCCTGTCTCCGCCGTCGGCCGCTATGTCCTTCCCCCAACTGGGCTACCAGTACATCCGGCCCGTGTACCCTCCGGAGCGCCAGGGCATGGCCGGCAACGCCCGGAGCGCAGCCGCCGCCGCAGCAGCCGCAGCCGCCGCCGAGCTCAGTCCGTCGGGAGCGCTCTCCAACGTACTCTCCATGTACGGAGCGCCGTTCGCCGCCGCGGCCGCGCAGGGCTACGGAGCCTTCCTGCCCTACTCCAATGACATCTCCATTTTTAACCAGCTGGTAAGTCACCACTTTGAAACTAAGAAAAATCCGCGTCTTTCTGCGCTATACTTTCGGAGTCCGCACAACTTTCATTCAAAGTGGTTTAAAAATTAATACCACAACAACAGAAACTCATCAGACTTTTTAAAGTTCAGCTGCGAACGAAAACAACACAATTGGCTGGAATTACTCATCTTAAAGTAAATGTATAGAAGAACAAAAGTAGAAAAAGAAAAAAAAGATCAAGTAAGAGATCAAGTAAATAATTCAGAGAAAGTGACTCTTGTGTGTAAACGTGAAAGCAACCGCATATTTTAAAACAGTGATAAGAATGTCAAACGATCGAATACATTTCAAATGATGGTTGTTTAAAAATAAGCATGCCTATATTGTATCAAAATAAACAATGCTTTCAAAGTGAGGGTTTAAAAGTAGGCGGAAAGTTAAGCGTACCAGAAAGTATACCTCCTTTTACGTGCGCTTTGAGAGACTTTGAATGTGAAAGTAAAACATGTATACAAAACAGTTTTAAAAGTCAATTAAAAAAATAAAAACAGGCACTCATCTTTGAAAGTTGCGGCATGCGCGTTAAGTAGCCACGCGTTTAAGCGTCGCGAAAAACGTGTAGAATAAAGCAAGAATTAATGGGCCGTATTGGAGCGTAACAGTGTTGTGAATGCACGCAGGGGGCCCAGTACGAACTGAAGGACGGCCCTACGGTTCAGCACGCCGGCTTCGCCCACCACCACCCGGCTTTTTACCCGTACGGCCAATACCAGTTCGGTGACCCGTCCCGGCCCAAGAATGCCACGCGGGAGAGTACCAGTACCCTGAAGGCCTGGCTGAGCGAGCACCGCAAGAACCCGTACCCCACCAAGGGCGAGAAGATCATGCTGGCCATCATCACCAAGATGACTCTGACCCAGGTCTCCACTTGGTTCGCTAACGCGCGCAGGAGGCTCAAGAAGGAAAACAAAATGACGTGGGCGCCTCGGAACCGAACCGACGAGGAAGGCAATGTCTACCCTAGCGACCACGAGGGCGATGAGGGCGACAAGCGGGAGGACGAGGAGGAGATCGACTTGGAGAACATCGACACGGAAAATATCGAGAGCAAGGACGACCTGGACGAGCAGGACGACCTGCATTCGGAACTCAAAATTGACGCGAGGAGCGACTCGGAGGGTTCGGACGGCTATGAGGATTTACCCGAGCAAAGATTTCTCAAGGCTGGCCTGCACCACCATCACCACCACCTCCAAATTCACCACCGCGGCTCGTCTCCGCTGGAGATCAAACCTGACGGGGACAAACTTAGTTCGGGTCCGGTCAGCTCCCCGCCCTCGGAGAACAGCCAAGCGCCGGCCCAGAAACCAAAGATCTGGTCTCTGGCGGAGACAGCCGCGGCGCCGGACAATCCGCGCAAGTCGCCGCAAGTGACTCCCACGCCCCCTACGTCCCACCAGCAACACGGCCTCATGGCCCCGCACAGACTCATTGCGTCTTGTCCCGCTGTTGGGAAGATCCAGTCGTGGACAAACCGAGCCTTCTCGGCGCATCAGCTGGCCCTGTTCAACTCCAACCACTACTTGGGCCTGGCCAACCAGGCTGGAGGCGGGCTGGCGCTGTACGGAAGCAGCCGGCACACGGACGACAAGGGGGCCGGGCAAGCGGCCGGTGCCGGTGCGGACTCTGCGCTCACAGGTACCGGTCCACGACACTGAGAAACACCGCGTGTGTCTGTGCTTGTGTGTGTGCGTGACGCGCAAAAGACTCCAAAGGCCACTTCCACTCATTTTCTTTCCACCTTTTACTGTCCTTTTTTTTTTTTTTTTTTTTTTGCTTGGTGATGGATCCTTCTTTCTGTAGGCCACACACAATGTGTGAATGTGTGTTCGCGTGTGTGTACGTGTGTGTGCGTGCGCGTGCGTGCGCGCTTGTATGCAGACTAGAAAGCATTTAAAAATAATATTATTAACGTCCCCATTTCGTGCTCCATGCTCCAATTATTTTTTTGCATTATTATTATTATTGATAATATTGTTTACAATGTAAGCCAGCAACAGTCTGATGCATAGATGTGTTCTATTAATAGGCAGTCAATTTAAATTTTGGTGGCCACTCAAGAGGGAATCTTTAGTGCCTTTTGACTGCACAGCATTTTTTTAAATAAATAATGTCGATTCTTTGACATCGTGTTTTACCTGATTTCTCAATGTTTCTTTTTCACAAGGCAACTGTCACTTTTTGCGTGTTTCAATTTTTTTCTTTTTTATTCCCAGGCCTCCTCTGCTTCTTTAATGCTTTCAATCTGAGTATGGAATGTAAAATAGATAATAATACCATCTGTGTATAGCTACATTTGTAAGCATGTCCTGTGTAAAAAAACAACTTGCTAATGTAATAATGTATGAACCATGTGTGTAGTCTTTTTTTTTTGCTTTCACCCTCTTCTTTTTTATTTGTGAGGATTTGATGTTATTTTTTTGTATATAAAGTTAAGAAAATGTACATACTTGTGAACCAAAATTGTACAAGAAAAGTCTATATTTTTGGCTAATAATAAATGAATTGCTGCAACTTTAAAGAGGACAACTTGTCTTGAAAGTCAATTTTACAAAAATGCGTTTGCAGTAGAGGGATTTAAAAAAATAATTGGGCGAGAATGCAGAAAAATAATATGGGTTTATTTTGCATTTAAAAAAATTGGAAATGCTATAAAGACACTGCATGCTTGATTTTATTTTCACGGTGGATTTTCCGATTTTTTTTTTTTTTATCCTCACAATGCAACTCCCAGTTCTCATGATGGTCCCCCTTTACTGCAGACACATCTTACACACACTCTCAATTAACGACACCCATATAATTGTAATTTATCGTTGGTGTTAAAAAAAAAAAAAACAACTAATAACGACATTTATTTGTAATTGCGCCTTCGGAGAGTGCATGAGGGCGTTAAAGTTGGTGTTGGAGCTCCCTCTACAGTCTGCTGCACACACACAGCTCCTGTTGAAGCAGCTGCACACTCACACACACACTTGTGCAAGCTCTCAATTCAGTCATATTTGATATTTCTGTATAAATTAGCTAAACACGCTGTTGCGGTTGAAAATGTAATGAGGGGAATAATGAGATTTAAGTGTAATCGTGCCGCTTTAAAACTCAGACTCTTTTGGAAATCAAAAGTTTCAAAATGACTCACTAAACTAAATTAGCAAAAGCGACCCAAAAAAATGACTAAAACAACCTAAACATTGACTTTGGAATTAAGAATTTTAAAATAAAACAAACCTCGCGGGAAAAAAAGTTGTTTTGTAGATTAACGTCAAAACCTTCTCAGTGACAAAAAACAAAATGAATGAAAGCGGTTGTTATCTGAAATAAAAGTTTACTGAATAAGTAATTCCGTTGTACTTTTTTTTAATTAAAGTTGTAATGTGAAGGAAAAAGTAAACAACATAGCTGATCTGAATCCAAAGTCACAAAATTGAGTTAAATAAAAAACAAATACAAAAGGGTAAAATCTTCACGGAGCATAGAAATCACTAACGATAGCAGACTTTTACAATATAAAAAAGATGTTTGTCAAAAATAAAAAAATACAATCCCCCAAAACTACCGTATGTATTTTATCTCCCGAGTTGTTTCATGTTTAAAAACGAAGTACGTACTATGGTGACAACTGTCAAGTGTGTTAAACGTCTTCAACATCCTCCCGAAACACGCATGTGTTTGTCCAATCAATTATCCAGCTTGAGAGTCTCATCTAAGAGCATCATCATGAATATTCACAAGTGGCATCAGCTGATTGAAGTCGCCCCCCCACCGCCCCCCATCCCTTCTCCCTCTTGCTTTCTTTTCTTTATTTTACCTACCATCCTGTTCATTGTATATTGTAGAAGTAGAATGGTCACTTTAACACCACATTAAACAGAAGGTTTTTTTTATTTGAGGGGTATCCTCATTTAGGGTGCATATCGCCTGGATTTTATTTATTTATTTATTTATTTATTTATTTGAAACTTTTTCACCACCCCTGTTGGAGAAGGTGTCACATCCCTGATGTTTGTGATTGAACAGTAAAGTAGACGTTTTGATTTTGTTTAGTTCAGTAGCCTCCCGCCTCACAACACAAAAAAAAAATGGAGTCATTAAAAGGAAATCTAATCTGTCTTTGCCCCAAAAAAGTACTCATTGATCCAGCCTCGGACAGAATGAAAAGGGGGTCCGATGGAGCCATCAGAGGGCCCCCTGCGTGTGAATGAGCTCGGAGTAAATAAACACTGAGGCGATCCATTGGAAAGGGGGATAGGCGGGTTGGCATAGCCCCCCCCCAACCTTTGGAAGAAGCTCCAAATAAAGAGGGTCAGCCTTTTGCTTTCACCTCATCCAGCCTTTCTGTAAAGTCCCCTCCTTCCCTTCTCAGAGACACACAAACATCACCTCCTTTGTGGGCCCAGTCAGGCTTAGAAGCGGACCACTGTCTTTGTGCGCCAAGCTAATCCTTTTATGAGCCACTGTCCAACAGGGGCCCCCTCGACCGGAGGAGCAACACACCTCGGAAGGCCAAAGAACCAGTTGCAAACGACCCTTCAGTTGAGAACGTGAGCGAAAGCGCCCGAGTTAAAGAACAGTCCAGGAGTTGCTGTTGTTGTTGACAAAAGACCCAGAAGAGTGAGTGACTAGAGGGCGGCTTGCCAATTTCATGCCTTTTGTTCAGGCAGGTTAGCGGGAGAAATTCTTTCGGGCAACAAGTTGGTGGTGGGGGCGGCATGGGCCGGAGGAAAAGGCGGAGGAGAGGTGGGGGGCAGTTGAAGGGTAGGTGGACTCTTTTGCCGTTCAGCCGGCTGAAAGATTGCACTTTTCTCAGCCCCCAGACAGGCCCGAGTTACAGGGCAATTATGGAAATGCGGCTTTGAAGCCGAGCATGGCCTCTTTTTCACTTGCTCCTCGGGACAAAGCATCTGCAAAAAGGGGATTTATACACGCTCGCCTCCATAAAACGGCTTTGAGCCTCACTGCCGCTAACTTTACCCTTCGCCACAGTCGTCACGTGGAAGTTAGTGCTAATTCTTAAGTGGGAACTACTGGAGGCCGCTGTACTAGAACATCCATTGAGAATTAGGATGTCACTCAGTGGACACCAAACGTGTTCGTATTTATTTATTTGTGTGTGTATGTGTGTGTTTGTGTGACTGTGTTCCAACATTATTCGTTTGAAGGTATTCTGTCTGATCTAACTTTTTAATTAGCTCTGTGGATGACGAAAATTAGATTTTTAAGGAAACGTCCCGATCTCAACATGCTCAATGTCTTATCTCCGAGGGCCTCACCCGGCTCGCGCGTCACTGTCAGGGGCCCACCAAATCCAGGGGCCCTGCTCTTTCTCAGCTTTGTACATTAGTCGGCGGTGTAGCACGGAATTTCGCCGCCCGGTGTCAACTAATAAGACGCATTTTCTCCGGCTGCCGAGAGGATGGCGAGGGAGTGATGTCTCGACACGGGCCGACACAGCGGAGGCCTTGTACGACACTCGGAGCCTCCCTGGCAAATGCCGATCCCTCGGCTTTCGCCCATCTGCGTTAATGAGAGGACATATTTTGACACATTGCTAATATTTGTACGGACTTCAGAGGTTTGAAGGACGAGTGCCCTTTGATTCGCAGGCAGATGGCATAAAGTCCGGAGTAGGCAAGTACTCGGGCCTTCGCAGTACTTGCTAAATAAATTCTGCTCAGGAACACTGTCAAACAAGTCCTGTCTTACATCTCCCATGAATGCATTAGCAGCCCCCTTTGATTGATTGGGGACCCTCACCGGAGGGTGAGCCGATGAACCGGCTCCTCCAGAGTGATTAATAGACTTTAATCAAGAGTCTTCACCCACTTCTTATTATGAGGGTTATGCGCAGGAGGAAGGGCCGGACCTATCAATACATCGATTAATCGGTCTGTCGATCTATCTCTCTAATCTGTCTATCGTGTTTCCATTCCAAAGATGGTTTCCAATTGATTTTGTCTCAGTTGTGATGTTTTCCCACATATTCAAGCACCTTTGAGGAACTACTGGGAAAGTCTTGCACGAGGCAGGAATGTGTATCCAAACAGCTTGGCTGGCTAATCATTGTTCTCCAGAGGTAGTTCAGTTCAGGCGGGCTCAAAGCGTGTAGAGGAAGTTATTCGGCCGGCCGGAGGAGCGGCACTCGCCTTATCAGCCAAACAACAGAAGCTTCTAGAAGAAGTGGACACATCAAACTTATCATGACGTTATGTAGGTTGCAACCGCACCGGCATTCATTCAAACGTGGATAGTTACTGATAGCATGGTATTCGTGTATTGCGACACAACCCGGGCACTTGTGTACGCTTTGCTGCTACAAGCAAACTCACACACACAATGTGACATCACCGCGCTCGATAAGAGCAGGTGAGATGGCTTCAAACCGTTAAAAACACAATGGTTGTAATCATTTCTAACTTAGAGAATGTAGTGAATTTATTTTTCAGGTTGAATAGAATAATATTAAAAAGCAAATGGAATATTTTTTAAAGAGTTAATTCATAGCTAGTTCTTACTCAGACAATCCCATATTTGTATAAAAACAAAGTTTAATGTGGAACTGAAGTTTATAGATTAATGTCGCTTAATGTTTGACTTTTCATTTATTCCGTGTAAACAATTGAGATTTCAATAACAATGAAACAGCATTTTTATGATAGAACACAGTCGAGCAAGAGTGTTCAGAATGCATTTTTGAAGAAATGTAAATAAAATAAATATAACGACTGGAAAAAAAACTGTTTTAGAAATGGCACAAAAAGAGGAAGGTCAAAGGTAAAATTAGAATTTTGAAGAATGCTTTTTTTTCAATAAGAATATTTATTTATTTATTTATTTATTTTTAACTTTTAAAGTTTTTCCAAGTGCAGCTACCATTTTTTTAACTGTCAGACTTGTGCACCTGTCAACAGGTATTTAGGCTCACACCTTGTGAGCAAACTGCTCCAGATGTCTCAGGTTTGAAAGGTGCCTCCTCCAGACTGCATGTTTGGACTCAAAACAGTTTTGATCACGACTCATCAGATCACAAAAATTAAGCATTGCCTGATTTTTATCAATTCATTTTCACCACATATTTATTCGGTAATACTTTTGTCCAGTTTAAAATGATCGCTGTGACTATTGCAAGTTTGTCTTCCCTTGATAAAAGGGAACTTTGATAAAACTATGAACTTTGCAATGTTCTTTTCTGCTTCCTTTTTATTGTGATAGAATTTTGACCAAGGCTTTAGATAATGGCTTTTCACTTGCGATGTGATCTGTGTTGGCATATTTTCTCACGGGAACCTTCAAAGAACAAGAACTTAAGTCTTCCACTGTGTTAGCATTAATGACATTAATGAGTTCAAAACGGCATCAGACAAATTAAAAACATTTTTGGCATGAGCTGCAATGCGGATGTGACAATAAATGTCAGCTAATGAAGTTGTGTGAAGCAAGCCACACCCATCTTTCACACAGTACAAGCAGTAAATTATCAGACAAACATTATGTCCAACTAATTGGAATGCTGATGTATTTTGTAAGCAGAGCACACTCATCAACATGTCAGTAAAATATTTATTTTTCTTACTTATGGATAAATTGCGCTTCATTTATGTTTCTTGACTTTGATGCTACTGCAATACTTGTTCAGGTATTTGGGTGTAGAATTTACAATGCATTGCTTTCCGGCGTACAGAGGGTGAGGCCTTTGATATGCCGCACTTGATATTTTGGAGTCGGACATTCTTCTAAACTGGAAATACATTTAATTTTTGGCAGCGTAACCAATTTTGAGGAATTTGATCGGGTCACAGGCAGACAGTTTTGGTGCTCCGCGGGAATGTGTGTTCAGTGTCATTCATAAATAAGACAACAGTGCACATTGAGCGCTTTGAATCATTGCAGAAATCAATTCATTGAATGCTTCGCCACGGTACAGCGACGAGGGCGGACCGAAGTCAATCTCCAAGCAGTCATTTCACAGATCTGTGATCTCGCAAGCCAACTTAACATCCAACTTAATCTATAGATTTAAAAAGGAGCTGCCTCGATTGATGGCGAATCAAGTCAGGTGTGTTTACGCCCACAACAACGCTAACCACCCTTTTAAGTCCTTTTAAGTTGGTAAAAACTACCAACATGTACAATACAATTACAAATTACGAGCACACCTAATGCTAAACTAAAGCTGGGCACAAAAATAATCACCATTGCGTTTAATGACTCTTCAATGTTACCCTCGTGTTTTCAATATCATGCAAAAACAGAGGTGTCCATTCCTCGTGGGCACCTCAAAGAACGAAACTGGTTCATATTTCTTGAGGAAATATACGTCGCTTTTTCCGATCTGTGAACACGCTCAATTAGCAGTTGACTTAAGGGCCGGCAGTATTAACCTAAAGCCCCCAAGGGAGCCATCTGGGGAGGGTGCCCTGCCCCCCTTGTGTAAAAACGCATGAAAAAAAGCATATCTAATGTCATTTTACAGGTAGATAGAGAAAGAGATTGAGGCATAATTGGACGTAATAACACATCGCTCCCGCTCAATTGCGCAAAAGACTTGCCCACTCGGCATATTTTCTATGGAAATAAATATGGAGCGGATGAACTTTGACATTTGCGCCCCCACTTTCCTGAAGGTCAGTGGCCCACTTTACATACACAGATGAGGCCGTCGACTTCCAAAAATGATACGACAAAGCAGCGAGGAGAGGTAAGGTCAACGAGTTAAAGCAACAGCTAGGATGACACTTAATTGGCTGGAGGCTCGTGTAACTGTCATCCATTTCCCCAGAGTTGACTTTGAAAGACCCACCCCCACCCCCACCCTTTGGGACTACAGCCTCGCACTTGTCAGCTGTCTCCCACAGGTTCAACCAGTGGACATTAGCGAAGGGGCGGGACGGACCCGAAAAGATTACAACGCTTCCCATTTGATTATAACTTCATCATTAGTGTTTATATTATGGTAATACACAATAAAGAGTGTGACAAGTGAGGAGATTAAATGTCAAAGTGAATTACGGGCATATGCACGAACTGGCCCACAACTCAGATGGCCATGCTCAAAGGTCTTGCTCGCTAATTGTTCATATCTGCGTGGAGCGGCATCCGGCGGAGTGTCCAGATTAGACTAGTCGACCGGTGGTCTAATGACTTGTTTGCTTCCTTGTGTCACACGTAGTAACATAAAGAGGACAACGTGGCGGAAACAATAACTGTCCCCATCTTGGAATAAATGTGCATTGATACGGCCACTTTGTTATCCGAGTGTGGCGTCATTTTTATACGCCACTCGAAGCTTCCTTCACATGCAGCTGGCACACAGCTGGTCATCCAAGCCACCACCAGCCCCCTCCACTCCCTTTTATTATCACCCGCTTCCTGCACCACCCACCCGCGCCTACAGAATGCCAGACATGCAGAGTGAAACAATACAGGAAAAAAACATTTGCATTAATGGGGAATAGCAAGGAGGAAGTTATGATGGGGGGAATCCATCATGGGGGGGATCAGTCAGTGATAGACAGGTGTTTCTCAGTAGCCAACCTAATCCCTTTCAAGACCTCCCCCAGTGCCCCATACCATCCCTGACCACATTTTAGCCTTAGTTTTTTTTAACTGTATTTATTTATTTATTTATTTATTTATTTATTTATTTATTTATTTATTTATTTATTTATTTATTATTTTTAAAAACATAATAGGTTAAATCTTCCCCAAACATTTTGGGTGCATCAAACAAATATAACAGAAGGGTTAAAGGTTGACCAGAGATGCTTGCCGGGGTCAGATCAAGGTCTGCTCGGAACGAAACCATTTTTAACGGGAATTTTATTCAACAACGAAACGACAACACCCAAGTCAATTAATGGCAAGACAAGAGAGACTAGTTGTATCCTTGGCAAAATTCCAAAGACAATTTACAAAAAACAAAAACACCCAAGACAGTTTTGTAAATCATTTGAATACAAAAACGATAAATGCCGAGTGAAAAAAGCCGCCGAACCACATGATGGTGAGGTTGCGGCGAGGCAGTGATGTAGATAAGGAGTGTGCAGAGTTGAGGACAGCAAAAGCACATCCAGATGACTGAGAGTCAACACGATGTAACCCCGTGACATGAGCGGCAATCTAAAACGAGATGACTCTGAGCAGAGCTACAAATTAAATAAAGGCCGAATCTGGACTCTATTATCGTGTCTCCACTTTTGTAACGTTTAAGTGGTACAATAAATATGAACGTCGCAGCAGCCAACGGTGCACTAACCAGTATTTGTTTTGTGGGAAGAGCGCATGAAAAATGAGAAACTATGGCATGGTAAACACAGCTCTTTCTTCCGAAAAAAAATGTGAGCAGTACCAAAAGTTCCTGGGAATTGTAATTGCTGCTGGATTTGTAGACGTGTGTTTCAATCAGCTCAACGGGCAGCTGATGGCTTGAGAAAACTTGTTGCTGATTGTTCATGGTCGACGCTAATGTTTGCCGGTGGGATATTAAAAAAACAAAGAAAAAAACAGTACAATCATTCAAAGCTCTTGATGCCCTCTGTTAATATATTTACGATTGAAAGATGTCGGGCTGTACCTGTGTCAATTTTAGACGTGGTCTGGAGTAAGGTTTAGTATTGATGGCGCCATTTTCATTTTTGAAACAAATGTGCTCTCTGTACATGGAACCACTGAGCTAAGGAATGCCAAGCTGCAGTACTAAACAAAAAAAGTTAATCACTTTTACTTCCTTCCGACTGAATCGGGTGCCTATACTAACTACGAAGAAACACCATATCTATGCTATACGCTAACACTAAGCTACAAAGCTCAGACCAACCTCTAAGCAATGTTGGATGTATGGTGTGTATTTTCAGAGTGGCCAGTCACAAGGGTACGCCACAACTTGTCATCCTGGTGCGACACATAATGCAATCACCGAGGGTCACACTTCAACATGTGTTTGCCAGACCTATCATTTGGGCCGCATTTTCACAACGGGTCTGGAAGGTTACTCAACCGTGTCATAAATGAGTCAGACCCCAGTTTAGAACTCGCTTGTTCTCGTTAAAAACTTTACAACTTAATGGCCACGCTCAACGGTCTTGGCGCAGCGTTTGGCTTTAAGATTAAATTTGCCTAATTAGTTTTGATTTTCCTCGCTGTCTGTTTTGCAAGCGTCCTGTTTGTGTCTTTTCAAATACTGTGATTAACTGTGTGTGTTTGTCTCCTTGAAGTCTACGCCTCTCCTGGCTGCTACCACAGAATGGCACATCTCTTCTATTACGGGCAATTTCCTGGGTTTTATAAGGTATGTTTATTCCCCCACCTACTCTTATATCATGGAAAGCATTATCTGGTCTGCCAGGGTTAGTGCGGAAAAGTTTGCCTGTGGCTAACACGCCAAGCAGATTGTTGACGGTGTGTGTGTTGTTACGACGTAATTCATTCTAATTATAATCTTACACTAAAACAACGTTGTACACCCTGCGTCTGGCAAGTCAGAGAGGAAATCGTTCTTAATTGTCATTCCATCATAATTATAATTAATGACTGAATGAGTGCACAGTAACTTAGTGGATAACAAGTGTTGATTGTGTAACGAAGGTTCTTTCCCCGAAATTACAGATGACCTCGGCCTATTGAAATACCACCACCTGCGAGGTCTTTATCTTCTTGCAGTCTCACTGTTATTCTTACAAATGTTACACCCTCTTTTCTCGCAGTAAAAAAACAGAGAGCAGGATAAATCAAAAGGCAGTCTCTACTGGTTTGTGGGGTGAGTGATGTTGAAGGGAGCGAGTCCAAAACACCTCTCACACCCTCCCCCAAAAGAAAAGAAAAAAATTCCCTTTCAAAAACCAACATGGTGAAAATGACATTTCGGTTGAGGCGGCTAATAAATCTTGGCAGAAGGCGGCCGGAGGAGTGGAAGTATGGGCTCCCTCGTCAGCGATGTAGACGGTGATGGTGGGTGGAGGGGGGAGAAGAAGGGTAGCCACATAAGAGGAGGTTTGTGTTAGCACGGGACGAGATGAGGTGTAAGGGGAGTTCTGCTGGATTAGGGAGAGTGGAACATCTTGCTGCCGAAATTGTGTGCATCGGTACGTGTTCCTGAGATGTGTCTATTACGACCAAGATAACCAAAAAACGGTTGAGACTTTGCTTTTTTTTAATCGACTCGAGATGTGTTTATTAGGAGCGAGACCTCGTTTTACAAATATGTGGTGGGACAATATCACATCGTCATCTCTTAATATGTTAGCATCTTATTTCGACGACAAATTATCTTTGGCTGTGTTACTTTAAAAACTATGTCCAAGTTTTGTCTAACTATTCACTGTTTTTGTGAACACCATTTCAACAAAAGCTGTTATTTTAAGGCTTGGGGTGTTTTTTATAATCCTCAAAGTGTGTTGCACTGTATTTAAAATCCATGCAAGCACACAGTGACACCAGCACATGTGCACCACTTTTCATCTTTTTATTTGAGCAAACCCAATCAAATGATTTTCTCAATAGCAATAAAGTACTCTTTATTTCACTTGGCCGAGCATCAAACCTCCCTCACACACACACAAAAAAAATAAAAACTCTCCACCCTCCACTCAACCTTCCAACCGCACTACGGTGGGATCAGTTTCTCCCCAGAATCCCACTGAAGCGCTGCCATGTCGGCTGGAGACAATCAGTCCAAATACTGCTTTAGATATTCCCGCTCCTGCCCCAAATTCAATTTATGGACACATTTATTACCATGTCTGTTAGTGACTAAAAGGGAGTTTCATAATCAGGAGCGCACATCTGATCTGGTCACAGCAGGCCCGTCGCGCTTTATTACACGGTCGCAGCGAGGCGATCTGCAGAGGAAAAGGAAAACATGAGCAAACAAAAGAGTCGGGGAGTTACACGTGGGATGGGATAGGAAGGCCTTAGATCTGATTTAGGTGCCGCTGGGAGAAACCTGTAAAATACTCGACTTGGTTGTTCTGCGTTTGCAGAAGACATAAATGTATGTTTGGCAGTCCTTCTGTGAGTCTAGGCGTCAAAAATAGGGTTTCAAAAATAGGCTGGAACTTCAGCTTGGAAGTTCAACTCCAGGTTCATTGGTGGAAAGAACAGGCAAAAATTGGGTGTCACTTATTACGCGTTACGTAATATGACCTCAGTTCAGCGAGCATTAAAAGGATCAACTGTGTTCTTTGCTAAACATTCTCCGATATTTGTTAGCGTTTTACTGTTAGCATTGGCTAGCTTCTTTCACACTTGAGTGACATGTAAGAATGCTAATAAGTGACATTTTAAACCAATCAATCATTTTTTTTATTTGACTATACAATTAATTATTTTAATGTTCATTATTTCACTTTTATGCCTCAAAATCCGACCAAAGCCGAAGTTGACCGACATGCCCAAACAGATTGCATTTAGTCTTCCACTGTATCTTCAAATACATCAAATCTTAATCGTCTTGTGGTTTTCTCTGTAACACTATTAGGTTCCAGTATCGGTCACATTTTATTCCCCCAAGTTGCCAAAAACGACACGGCGTTCACTTTTAAACTGTGGTAATGTAGACAGAGACCAGCTTGTTACAGCCAGTTAAAACAACATGCTCGAGGTTTGAGAGATTTACAGTCCTTGCTCGGCTTGTGAAACATAGGATCTAATGAGTGCTCCACCGGGTTATATGTCATTCAGTTTTGTAGCACGGGGGCATGGACCGGACTGAGAAACAGTGATAAAGAGTCCTGTCTACTTCTAAATACACACACACATGTACTCACAACAGCACAGATCCCACATGCCAATAAGCGGTTCTTAATCTAGTTCATTGGATAGTCAGTATATTTTTAAATGCGATCAGTGGAAGCTTGTTACGGTCGGTCCATGGTAAGATAATTTCAATTGAAAGGCTACGGCAATAGAAAAAATAACGCAGCTCGGCAGCAAAGGGACTGTGGAGCATAATGTGCTCTTCAGGACTAACGCCCAGCAACGGGGCATGTATAGTACGTGGTTCTGAAAACCACTGTTCACCCAGGTTGGAACCCCAGAGAGCTGCTCAACTCAGGTCACAGTCATAAATCCATACTTCTTCCACAAACACCCATCTCAACACTTGCCAGTGCAATAAAAAGTGGGCTAAGCTCCCCCTAGAGGCCAAAAGCAGAGGGCGAGTCTGTTAGGAAAGCAAAGAACACTTTTTCTGGTGTGTCTGTGAAATGTCAACGCTACTTTGTTCCAGGCTAATTAGTATGCTATCACCTGACACAGGTAATCTTGTGGATGCCTGCCAGCAGTGAATTTTTATCCACCACCGCCCAACCGATTGCTGCGGATTCCCGGAAAACAGAAACCAAACACTAAAACTCACCCAGCAACCCCCCTGTAAAAAAAAAAAAAAAAAAAAAAAGCCTTGTCCCCAGTGTTGGTTTTGGAAGAGCTTTCTCGACTAGTCATCTCAGATCTTTAAAAATTAGTAACTGATACTGTCCAAATTTCTCCCCTCTGTACCGTCTGGGAAAAATAAACTGAAAATATTGGGTTATTAAAATGGAAGGAAATCCCAGTGGAATGTTTTACACATTTACTGGGTGTGCGTCAAGGTGAGAGACTACACTGGTGAATTATGGCTGGCATTTGGACCTGAAAGAAGGCCAGTCGGGGGAGATTTTTAACTGCATATGACAGATCTGACTGCAGGGGGATTTAAGGCTAGCACGATGCATAGAAACCACAGTGCCCCCTACAGCTAAAACCCACACATGTCAAACTTTATTGGCCCGGCGAGTAAATGCCAGAACGATGAATAAAACAGTATCAAGAGTCCTGCTGCGAGGAGTTTAGTATGAAAGATCAATGAGTGTGTGTCTACGGGGAGTCGGCTAAAAGCATCCGTGCCATCTGCGGAAGCAGTGGGTCGACATGGCACACTAATCTCTTCTGGTTTGTGTGTTCGGGATCCAGGATGTCCAACAGGCTCGTGCGACAGCTGCGAAAGAGAGACGGTGTTAGGGTGGAGGGGGGGAGATCTAAAATGCCCGCCTGCGAACGCAAAGCAACTGTGAGCTTTGTTTGGGCGAATAAAAAAAAGATTTGTTTTGCTTCTCACGTCTGTTAAAGTCGAATCACAGGTCTGGGTAACGGCGCGGCAATTAGGGCTTCGCAATACGCACACGGCGGCCGCAGTTATTTCCAAGGCACTTCAAATGAGGGCTGAACGATCAAATGAGGCGTCGGTGTTTGAATTTTGTTTTCCTCAAAGAGCCAAGTGGCTCTAATAACAGAGTGGCGCTATGTAACAAGCAAGTGGGATGGAGACAGCAAACATTTAGCTCGAGGTGGTTAATCAGACATGCAGAAGGCATGTGTCTGGAATACCAACACCGTAGTGACACAATTAGGCTTAGCTATTGCTATATTGAATCAATTACAGATGAGATCATCAAGGTCACCATCTTTACCACAAACATTTAAAAGGCTATCAGGACTAACATTACATAACATCTTTCCAACTATCCAGTTTGAATAGTGAGAATTTATCTATCTGGGGCAGAATAGTCCATCTGTCACCTTTGCTAGTTAACAGGCTACTTCCTGGTTCATAGATGGTGATGTAAGAATGCATTTTTATTCTGGGGATTGGGGGAATTCCATTATGACCCAAACACACAGACTCAATTAATTTGTTAAAAGAGAACATTTTTTGCATGATATTGCTGTATGTTTGTTCATTTGTTTGCTAGCTTGGTAGTAGGCTACAATAGCAGATATTAGCATTCTGGAACCGCATCAAAATTTTATCGACCCATCCTTGTGTTAAAGGTCATTTTTACAAAATCTTCAAATAAATTCAGTGTTACACTATTTGTGCCACTTCTATCACAGTTTTCTAGACGTGCTGGGATCCATTGTATTGTGGATTTTCACTCTCTTCCAACAGTCCAAACAAGCATGGCCGTGAATAGTGTGGACACGGCTGCAGAGAAGACTGCATAAAAACCCTGCAGAGCGCTAATATGAGTCCTTCACAGCTCGGTCAAGCATAGCAGCACGATAGCAAGCATAAACATGCCAACATGGGAAGCTATGTGAAATTTTGGGACTGATAGAATTCACCCGTCGAAAAAGCAATATTGTCACGCTCTACCCTCCCTCCCATCCAGATGAGCCACTCCGTTTGTACAAACAGACGACGTCAGAGCAGCAGATCACTTTACATGGATAACTGTGGACATCTGTTTGGGAAATGGAATAACAAAACTCAACCAGCTTTTTACATGTTCGCCGGAATTCAATTAAAATGCGATTAGCAGGAGTATTAAGGGACGGCTAGCTCCGCCGACGCATATGCGCCCGCCGCGATCCCTCGGCTTGGTCAGGTTACTGTCAGGGATTAGCGCCGACAGGGTGACCTCTCACCTCCAGACAGGTGTTTGTGGGAAGGATGGGAGGGCGCTCATGTCACGCTATGGCAAGTGGGATTCCAACAAACTCGGCACATCATTCCAGTGGAACGATTATTAGCATGCTCGATATATGCACGCATGTCAGACAAAAGTTATGCAAAAATACTTTATTTATCCTAAAAAGTGAGAAAAAAAAAGAATACACAATATTAAATAGTTGTTTTGTTTGTGGAGTTTTAAGTGAACGTGTGCGATAGGTGGAGCCCGGCTGCTTCTGCTCTCGCAGCCATCGCGGTTCGTTTATCTCGGTATAGTGAAATCCGCGAACCACGATGTAGTGAGGGATTACTGTATTAAAGAAGTACCGTAATCCCTCGCTACATCGAACCGCGATTTAGCGAGGGTTTACTGTATTAAAGAAGTACAGTAATCCCTCGTTACATCGTGGTTCGCGGATTACATCAAAAATCACAATGTGATGTGTTTAAAATCCATTGCTAGTCTGCTTGAAATTCCATTTAAAAACATATTCAAAAAATACATATAATAATACTTTCAAATATTTTACTCTTGAGCAAAAATATGCTACATCCAAAGGGATTGATTTCAGCTGTATCCATGTTAGCATTCCTCTGGAAAGAGCAAAGGAAATGTGGACCACACATTAACTTTACGTGGAACCATGTTGTAACAAAATTGGAATTACAATTTTAAAAGTAAATAAATGTCGGTGTACATGCATGACAAATGTAAAAAAATTCTATTTGCTGTTTCACTCATGGCTTTTCCTCCCGATTCCCTCCCAAATAGACACGTTTCTGTTACAACCACCCCAAACCTGAGACCTGTACTTAGTCTGCATGCGGAATAAGCAGCTTTTCCTCAGCGGGCCTGCGACTCGAGCCGCCGCTGGAGAGGTGAGTAGCCATCTCATTGGATGAGCCGTTATCTCGGCCCAACACAACACAGATGCGGGAACATTTTATGTTTTTTTTAAACTATATATTCGCATCTTCCGGTCGCAACATTATTGGATAATCAGCGGTCTGCTTTCCATGGCTGCGGCTCCAATGACCAAATTATGTAAAGACATAGGGAACGACGCTGACAGTGTTTTTGATCCTTATACGTCAAGATTTGGTCCAAGCCCCGGGGTAGGACATCAACTGAGAGTATGTTCAAACAGCGGATCTTTGCCGAGGAAAAAGCAAAAGGAGGACTGTAAACACACTGAAGCAAACACACAGCACCAGTGAAATTCCCTCATTTAAGGATCGTGACCTCCTTCTGCGCATTATCACGGAAAGAAAGCCCCCCCCCCCTTCCCCCGTGCTGCCGAATCAATTAAAAACAACCATACAGAATGGAAGGATTAAAAAAAAAAAACGCACAGCAGATAAGAGTGTTTGAAATCCTCATTTATCAGATAAAATGATTATCCTGGAAAGTATTTTGGAGTGGCCATTAAAAACAATGCGGTGGGATTACGAGGTCTCTCAAAGTTTACAGTTAAATGCCAAACGGCTTTGATTGACTCACTGAGGCTCATCCATGTTAAGATAAAACAGACTGACATGCCTAGAAATACAAAAAACACAGGCCGGAAAGAGCTAACGGTTTGGTTGGCGATGCGGCAGAATGTCCAGATGACCCAATCCGAGACTGGTTCACGGTTTTGTTGCGTCTATTGGTATTCCCTTAACATTGTGACTCAAATAAGTAATTCACACGATTTGATGAAGATGTAGAATTTTGCACAAATCTAAATGAATCTTTGCTTTTGATGTGTAGCTTGTCATGGTAACAGCCTCCAAAAAATGGATGCATGCAACACTTTGAAACTCGACTGTTGTATCAAGCATCATTTTGGTTTACCCACCTTTTTCCATTCCGCGCAGCACCGCCGTCGAGGGAGCAGCTCGAGGACGGAGCGGAGCGGCTTTGTTCTGAGGCGATGCTGACAGTCTCTTTATCTCCTCCTGTCAGACAGAACTCTGTTTGATCTGCAGCTTCTTTTGCACATCTTCCACATTCTGGTCAGATGACCTCAGCTTGCTTTGCTTCAACAACAAGAAAAAAGTGTGAGGGAAAAGTGGTTGTGTTGCAATTAAGGAGTGACCTTTACATGCTTTTGTGAGTTTCGCACATACAGTGGAGTATATGTTCTTTATCGACGCAATGCTAGCGAGGGTTCCTGGCCTTCGCTATCAAACAAAGTTGAAGTGAATCTAATCCGCCGTCTCTATCTTCATCTCCCAGGGTGACTTTTTTTTTTTTAGTAGTTCACATCACAAACGGCAATTAAAAGGGATGTGCCACACTGACTACGTATAGAGAGAGACAGAAAGCGAGAGAAGGATGTAAAGAGAAGAAGTATGCCACCTCTTCCTCAATAAAACCGCCACTGACGCCACCTGCCTATTGATCTTTATTACAATAGCAGCAAGCTGTACAGCGTTTGATGGTTTTGTACAGATCTTAGCCAGCCTCATTCATAATTACCACTACACATGTAGAACCAAGGGCAACTTCAGACGGGACGGCGTTTGAAAACGCCGCCGCCGCCAGACTGGAGGGGATGATGGGTAATCTCAAAGGGGCCCTCGCAGTGTAGCACCATGAGCCCCGGGGCTATCGTTCCTCCCGCCGCATACCTGCAGCAACTTTACCAAGATCATATTAGGGAGATGATTCGAAATGAGCACACGGGGCCGACCTCATTTTGTGTGCTCAACGTAGGAAAAAAAAGAAAAGCGTCTTTTGCGGCTGGCTTCAGCAATGAGTTAGCAATGTTTGATTCCAATTTTTTTATTTAAAAAGGTGGTTGTGTTCACCAAACATAGTGCTTAAGAGTTTCAGTTTTGCTTGTGAAGCAGGTGGAATCAAACAGAGGATAATTACAGGAAGCAACCTGAAGTTTGCATGATTCCCAAGTAAATGCTTTAAAAACAATTGTCAATCCTGGTTTGCTTATAGAGAGAGATGGACGGACGGACGGACAGATAGAAATTTTGTTCTCTGACATGTTATCCGCCTAAAACAAATGTTCTGGTAGCAGTTTTAAAAATATTGTACTATGTAAGCAATATTTTTCTGTATGCAGCCCTTGGTAGAAAAAGTTTGGATGCCCCTACACCAGAGGTCCCCAACCACCGGGCCGCGGACCGGTCCGTGGGTCACTTGGTACCGGGCCGCCAAGGCGCACAGCAATTTTATTTTATTATTATTATTATTATTATTTATTATTATTATTATTATTTATTTATTTTATCGATGGTCAATTAATTCAGGTCAAGACGCTCGTCCCAGTCACGTGACAAGTTTCCCCAGTCGAGCCCACAAAGCTAGCAAAAATGTGTAAGAATTTATTTTGAAAAATCAAAAAAAAAATTACTGGTTTGAAATTTACTTTTATTATTATTATTATTATTTTTAAATAAACATTTATGTTAAAACTTGTCTGGTGTTTTATTCCTTGTTTTTATATCCGCCATTAAAACATAAAAAGCAGACATTTGGTTAACTGCTTTATATGACAATATGTTTTACATTGTTATATGAGTTGGTGTCCCCCAAAATAACAAATGTCGGCATAACAGATTTTTTTTTCAACCTTTCATTCAAACACAAACACATTTGGTATAATAACACCATCAACTAAAATAAATAAATGAATAAATAAAGTCTAGCGAACGATTCGGTGAACAATGCTTTTGAACAATTCTTTTGAACAAGTCTTTTGAGTGAACCAATTCTAAAGATTCACTTAAAACTGAATGCACATCACTAGTACAAAAGAAGGCAGACGGCAAACAACTTCCAGGTCGATATAGCTGACTGGTTAATGACATGGGCTCTCGCTCGGTAAGAACCTGGTTCAAGTCCAGGTGTGAGCACATACCTATGTGCTTTTAGAATTGGAACCTTGCTTTATATGCAAGCAAATGGAAGTTTTTATGTGTAAATACATAAAGTGGCCCCGCCCCCAAGTTGTCGGAGCAAACCAATGGACATATTGGAAACATATTGGAATGCGTTCCCGAGGACTAGAGCTTGACACCTGTGACGTTTGACCATGATATTTCCCGAATAAAGTGGCCTGTTATTAGGTACACTTGAAAATGGCGGCGTACCTAATGGAGTGTCCGTGTGATTCCCTCGTTAAGTGCAGCTGCGTGAAAAGTTTTAGCTCCTGTGGAACGTGAAAGTGACCAAAAACTTTTCACGCAGGTGCGCTTAACGAGGGTCACTTGGAAAACATGTTGGAACGCGGCCCCGAGGACTAGAGCTTGATACCTGTGACCTTTGACCATGATATTTCCCTAATAAAGTGGCCTGTTATTAGGTACACTTGAAAATGGCGGCGTACCTAATGGAGTGTCCGTGTGATTCCCTCGTTAAGTGCAGCTGCGTGAAAAGTTTTAGCTCCTTTTGAACGTGAAAGAAGCTAAAACTTTTCACGCACCTGCGCTTAACGAGGGTCACTTGGAAAACATGTTGGAACGCGGCCCCGAGGACTAGAGCTTGATACCTGTGACCTTTGACCATGATATTTCCCTAATAAAGTGGCCTGTTATTAGGTACACTTGAAAATGGCGGCGTACCTAATGGAGTGTCCGTGTGATTCCCTCGTTAAGTGCAGCTGCGTGAAAAGTTTTAGCTCCTTTTGAACGTGAAAGAAGCTAAAACTTTTCACGCAGGTGCGCTTAACGAGGGTCACTTGGAAAACATGTTGGAACGCGGCCCCGAGGACTAGAGCTTGATACCTGTGACCTTTGACCATGATATTTCCCTAATAAAGTGGCCTGTTATTAGGTACACTTGAAAATGGCGGCGTACCTAATGGAGTGTCCGTGTGATTCCCTCGTTAAGTGCAGCTGCGTGAAAAGTTTTAGCTCCTTTTGAACGTGAAAGAAGCTAAAACTTTTCACGCACCTGCGCTTAACGAGGGTCACTTGGAAAACATGTTGGAACGCGGCCCCGAGGACTAGAGCTTGATACCTGTGACCTTTGACCATGATATTTCCCTAATAAAGTGGCCTGTTATTAGGTACACTTGAAAATGGCGGCGTACCTAATGGAGTGTCCGTGTGATTCCCTCGTTAAGTGCAGCTGCGTGAAAAGTTTTAGCTCCTTTTGAACGTGAAAGAAGCTAAAACTTTTCACGCACCTGCGCTTAACGAGGGTCACTTGGAAAACATGTTGGAACGCGGCCCCGAGGACTAGAGCTTGACACCTGTGACCTTTGACCATGATATTTCCCTAATAAAGTGGCCTGTTATTAGGTACACTTGAAAATGGCAGTGTACCTAATGGAGTGTCCGTGTGATTCCCTCGTTAAGTGCAGCTGCGTGAAAAGTTTTAGCTCCTGTGGAACGTGAAAGTGACCAAAAACTTTTCACGCAGGTGCGCTTAACGAGGGTCACTTGGAAAACATGTTGGAACGCGGCCCTTCGAGGACTGGAGGTCGGCACCCCTGGTTTAGGTGAAAAGTGCCACACCCGCCCTCACCCCCACTTTCTGATTGGGTGTTTGATTTGTGACATCACTTGGACACTCCATTAGGTACACCGCCATTTTTGGGTGTACCTAATCACAGGCCACTTCATTAGGGAAAAATCACAGTCTAAGTTTAAATGAAAGTGAAAAGTGCCACACCCGCCCTCACCCCCACTTTCTGATTGGCTGTTTGAGCTGTGACGTCATTCGGACACTCCATTAGGTACACTGCCATTTTCAGGTCTGTTCCCCAAGACTCACGAGTGAGTGACAGACAGCGTTGCTGCTATGCCAGCCGACACACGTTATGCAGACATTGATATTTAATTTTGTATTTGTTGGATTGTAGTTGATGGTGTTATTATACCGAATGTGTTTGAATAAAAGGTTGAAAAAAAATCCGTTATGCTGACATGTTATTTTGGGGGACACCAACTCATATAACAACGTAAAACGTGTGGCGGCGGTGGCTCAGGCAGTAGTGCGTCGTTTAGTAACTGGAGGGTTGGCGTTGGCGTTTCACCTCTGTCACATGTCGTTGTGTCCTTGGGCAAGACACTTCACACACCTTGCCTCCAGGTCGCCATTGTAAATGAAGTGTTCTCAATTGGCTTACCTTGTAAAACATTTAATAAAAAAAAAAAAAAACACATATTGTCATATAAAGCAGTTAACCAAATGTCTGCTTTTTATGTTTTAATTGGCGAATAAAAAAAACAAGGAATAAAACACCAGACAAGTTTTAACATAAATGTTTATTTGAAAATAATAATAATATTAAAAGTAAATTTCAAACCAGCCATCTAATGTGAAATTGCAGTAGATATATTGGATAACAATATTTAGGCGTATATATGCATAGACGTTATTTAAAAACTACTACAAGTGTTTTAAAGTCAAGATTACCCAAAGAGAAGCATAATCTCCCCGTTGCATAACGGCGCGTCCCTTCATGCAATAAAGTTACCCGTTAGCTTGGAGAAAACGTGCATAAAAGAAGTGAGTGGTTCTTTCTTTCCTTGGCAAATCGTAAATCTACATTCTGCCTTACATAGTTCACGCCAGGAGGGAGACGCAACACGTTCACTGACTAATCCGTTGATGCACGGGAAGGCAGTTCACCCATTAACTCGTTCGCGAACGGGAAAGTCAGGATTCGTTCCCTCACTGATCTATTTTCGCGATGAACTGGAAATGCAAAGCACTCACTCACTGACTTGTTCACTCACTCACTGACTCGTTCACTCACAGTTCCGTTCAGTTGGTGAACGGGAAATGCAATTCAAGTCCGTGACGTAATTTCCTGTTCAAGGACACTTAAGGAAGTGATTTGTACACTCTCGTGCACTGAAAAAACTATTTGTGAGCTGCTCCATTAAACCATATGCATTCCATTGGGATGAGAGTGAGGGTTCCATAGTGTAGTGGTTAGTGCTCTGGACTCTTACCCCAATGACCCGCGTTCATATCCCGGTGAGACCCAAAATATTTTATCATGAAGAAATTTGCAACATAGTTCCTCGTGTGCTGCCCCAGAATTAAAGATAATAAATAATTACTAATAAATAATTAATAAAAATTTTTATGTCGTTTATACTTGTTTTTATGCCAGTCGTATCATTTAATTTCATCATGTTTATATATTTATTATAAATATTTTATTTATATAAATGTATTATTTATTTCTATAAAGGCCGGTCCGTGAACATATTTCTAACACGTAACCGGTCCGTGGCGCTAAAAAGGTTGGGGACCACTGCCCTCCACCATTCAGTAATACGAGAAAGCGCCAGGAAGGGACGGCAGTTGCGCCTCGTGTTTGGATAAAGCGTGGCTATGAGCAAACACGGTGACGCAACTTTGGCTTCAGAGTGAGGAACATCGTCCTTGTGAGAAGATTGTTGCCTCCAGCAGTCGAGAACAAGGCGAGTCGTCTTTTAGCCGGGCACGCCCTTGAATAATGCATCAGCCTCTGCGGAGCTGGCCAGATATACAGTACTGATTTCTTTGCCCCCTGGCATTGTCGGAGAAATGAATAATGGATAGGTTAAATGCTCGTGTTTGGGATGAATTAGTATTGGAGCTGTTGATGTAATAATGTGACGTGCACTCTTCAAAGCCTGAGCACCGACGTATTAAGATGCTGGGTGCGTTCCGCTTACCTCTCGTTAGATAGGAGGATTACGGTAAAAGTGTTAAAGCCATTGTGGAGGTGTGGATCAAGAATTGCTAGGATAAATCTATAGAGACCTGTCCTGTGAGGATGTGGGCAATTCAGTTTACATTCAATGAAAAAGTTCAAATGAAAAAGTGGAATGTATAAAGTAGATGCAGGTGCATCAGGCAATTTAAATGCCCTTTGAATCTTCAAATAACAACTTTCAAAACATAAAATTAAAACGAATTATGCAACAGAGAGGAAAAAGATGAAAGAAAATTGACTGAAATGTTGCTATGATTCAGGACTGAAATGTTTGACGGTGGGTGTCCATTGTACTTTGCACACCACTGCACCTGGGAAACCCTACCCCTAGTTCTAAACCCTAATTTTAAACCCTAGCCCTAGTATGAAACCCTAGTTTGAAACCCTAATTTTGAACCCTACATTGAAACCCTAACCCTAGTTTGAAACTCCAAAAATAATTTCAAATTTCACTTTGGAACCCCAACCCTAGTTTAAAACCCTCTAAGTAATTGAAAACTTGACTTTGAAACTCTTGAAGCCCAAACCCTAGCTCAAAAACCTATTGTGAACCTTGACTGCAAACAAGAATAACAAAATTCAGGCACATTGACAAGGTGAATGTTCATTATCAGAACTTGGATTGCTCAGCCTTGGCTGAGGTCTTACAGTAGCACTAAGACTTTGAAAAGAGATGAATGCGCACCCCTGCCCTTTCGTGTCATCCTTTGATGAACATTTAACACCTCGGGGAATACTTTGTCACTGGAAAGAAAAAGGCACCTTTGAGTTCTTGGAAGAAGCGTCACAGAGAAGACAGCGGGCAGAGGTGTTTTTTTAAAAAAAAGGGGAGGGGGGGAGACAAGAACATGATACACAGAGTACACAGGAAGCATTTTCATATCGCACGTCATGTATAACTCATGAAGTCCTGACAGCATATTCCACATTCTCTTTGGCTGGCATCACGTTCCTGCTTCCTGTCGCCGCATCTTCACATTTGCTGCCCGGTTGGAGGTAGAGATTTTGTTCTCTGACGGACGTAGAGGGGCCACTCTGAGAGCGGTCTGGCCTCCAGCCAGGTCAGGGCCGTCCTGCTGGTCATGTCGGGGGGGGAAACCCGTCCGTCGACTCTGCCCGAGCGTTGCGCTTTGTGTTTCGACAGTCTGACAGATCTGAAGCCGGAATAGCCACAGAACCGGAGGAGTCCACACATAAGCCCAACTCCCCTCCTTGCTTCATCCATCATCTACATCCTCTCTATCGCTGCTTTTTTGTGTCTCTTCATCCACCCTCCGACTATTTTTCTCCCTTATCTCCGCGGGTAGCCCTTCAACTCTGCTCTCTCGTATTCTCTCATGTCCCCCTCTGCCCTACCCCACCCTTCTGCTTTTCCAGATTCAATAAGCACCCCAGAGGCAGGAGTGAGGGAGTATGGGTGAACTAAGAAGGGTGTGTGTGTGTGTGTGTGTGTGTGTGTGTTGGGGTGTAAAAACATCTATAGCTTTATTTACAAAGGGCCCAGGTATTGCTCGGTGTTAAATCCGAGGAAATGATTTATTTTCCGCCCTGTGTGTGGCACCGATCCCCGAGGCGTAACTCAACGGCAGACCGGCTCGGCGGCGGCAATTTACGGTGGCTGCAGAGGCTCATAAAGGAAGAATGGATTAATCTGGAACACGACATAAACAATACGACACTGACAGGCCTATTAAAAGCCGCGCCACTCGGCATCAATTCCCCGCGTCCGCACGTTGGAAAAACGGACCGGAGAATTGTTATTGTCATTCCCAGAGTATCGGATTCGTCTACATTTAGCAACCGGACCTTTTAACTGTTTAGTCGGTGGACATCATCAGGGGTATCGGATGCGGGCGCTCCCACACCGCTCGTTAGGCTTCCTGTCCCAGAACCCGTGGCCTCTCGTTTTTCCATCAACTGCCTCCTTTTGGGAATGTGCTGCATGCGCTCACGCTAAAATTTGAGGGGAAACATGTCGTGCATGCGATACTTGATACGGATCAGATCGTGCACGCGAACCGAGTCGAGACACACACAAATATACACACGGGCTCATCAGCTGCTCTCCCTCGGGAAGAGGTCACTCAGCATCTTCATTGACCCCCCACCCAACCAGTGACTGATGATACTCATGCAGCTTGTCGTTTGGTCAACTTGGCCTCGGTAAGGGGACAGGTGCACGCTAAGACATGTAGAAAGTAGCACGCATCTCACACGGGAGCCCTTAACACATTTAGAAACAGCATTTCCAAGCAAGCTCCCACAACTTTTAAACCATTTGTTTAATGCAATGCAATGTCATCAAATCCCCCCACTACCACACAAAAACATGCACACATTTTAAAAGTCTTTTCAGTCGACAGCAAGTGGCAAAATGGCCGCCCCGAGATAGATTAAACACAGGTGAATTTTGCTGCCTAATTAATATTCCACAAATATAATGCTATTAATAATATCGTGTTCAGACATAAACATATTGTAAAGACAGCATTTGAGTTGCGTTTGTCAAACAAAAATAAAAGAAACCCAAGTCCTCTGAAAAGAGATGTGTTTTCTTTGCCAGCAGGCTACATGCTAGTCCATGAGGGATGGTGCAACATCCTTACAGAGAAATCAACAGTAGTTTTTGCGTAATCCTGCTAAGTAACAAACAGCCATTATAGCAAAACCTTTCCACTTCCATTTTTCGTACCGGAGTCGGGCAAAAATAAGAAAATCTGGAACAAGAGTTACTAATTTATCTCCAGCGATGAATGGACGCTTCAGGAGTGCGAGGCGAGTGGAGCGCGCAGGCCTGAAATTGAAATCAATAAGTTCATTAGACTGCTGAGGCTGTCCGTGCCTCCGCTTGTACTTCCCCTGCAGACAAACACAGCAGCAACACGTAAAAAAAAATCACACAAAAAAAAGTAAAGAAAAAAAAAACGCGGAGAAACACGGTTTGACCTATGTCCATCGGCTAGACATTTCATTTATTTATCGTCGGCCTGATTGGAGAAGGCAGCTACACACTGATAACGCCCCGAGATGCGGATAATAGCCGCAGCAGACCAAAAGGAGAAGGACTCGTAGTAAAAAGAAAACTAAATAAGGAAATGCATTGGGGGGTGTCTCCATGTCGGTTCTAGTTTTCACATCCAGTCTTGAAATATGAAAGGCTCCATTGGGGAAACTTTTGCAAGTTTTCTTTCTTTGTCTGTGCCTGTAATTTTGCGTCACCCTTCCTCACCCCCATCAATAAGTCAGGAAAAAGTTTTGGTCCGATAGTTAACAAGACCCCCAGCCAAACACAGAATGTTTTTTTTTCTTGTTTGTGTACACTGAACAAACCACACTCTTATCAGTCATGTAGCAGTGTGTTTTTGATTTTATTTTTATATTTAAACATTGTGATACTTGTGTAGTGTCTCTTGTTGAGCAACCTCCACAGCCCTGCTGGCTGCTTTAAGATTAATACACTCGATGTTTCCTTGCACCCATTAGTTGTTTTCTTTTATGTTTTCTTTTTCTTGAGAGCAATATTTTACTAAGTTGTAATTCAGTAAAGTGAACTACGCTTTGTAAACAACTGCTTGACCTTCCTTCGTATGTACAGACATAGCCTATAGCAATACCAAAATAAATACATTTAAAAAAAAACTTGCTAACTCGCTCTAATTCTCGCTAGTTTTATAAATCTGCAACACACATGTTGATTGAATTTTTGAAACTGTCTGTGTGAACGCAAGTGTGTTGTTCAAAAACGTTGACACTAAATCAAAGACGGTCACTCAGACATCGTAAATCCAGCCGTAGGATCAACGAGCCACAAATTGTTCATGACCCGAGCTCAACCCACAGACAAACCTGTCTTCAAGGGCGCCTTTATCAAGCAGCCAGCACATCCCCGTTTCACCTGCAGATTAGCGAACGGGCCTAAACGCTACTGCTCCAGCCGGACCCTATCTCCATTGGCACAAATGAAATACAAATGGACTTAAATATCTACAAAAGAAAATCTGGACTTCAATCCCTCTTATCCTAATAGCTCTCCCATCTCAGTCGAACAGTATTCACCATTTTCTCCGGAAGCTGGGGGTGGTAGATGTGGGGGTGTCGCTCTCCCAAGGGGGTCTCTGGGAATGCAAACACATTGGCGCAGTTGGCGAGGGTCCCATTAGACTAAAGAGTTCAACAGAAGCCAAAACAGTTGTTACGGGGCTCACTTCATTTCCTGCTCCAAGGAAGAGCAATGTGAGAACACGCACGGGCATCAGAGGGAAGCGTGGGTGACCATTCTGCAGGAATTGGGTGGAAGGTAATTCCTTTTTAGAACAACGGCACAAAGAAAATGGTCGGACCACGTGAGTGGAACATCCGGTATAACAAGTGCAGTGCAAGAACTGTTAATTATATGTGAAACTACAGAACAAAGAGCAAAGATATGTAAAAAGCACAAATTGAAAAAAAAAAGAAATACAAAATGAAATTTATTTAAAAATAACAAAATAATACGACCCAATTCTAAACTTATTACAAGTATATTTTTGTACGATTCCATATGAATTAGAAAAAGACGGCATTAACAGGAAAAAGTACAAATTATTTTTGGTGTTGCTAATGTCACAAATCCACTTCAGTGGAAAGATTCTTTTTAAGATTCTGTTTAAGTGGAGTAAGAACTGGTTTGTGGTGTGCCGCGGTTTTTAGCGCTTCAACAACAACAACAAAAAGAAATGACAGTGACAGCCGCTTGCCTTTATCCATCAACTAGCATTGCTTTTTCCAAGATGGCATACACGTTTAATATTTAATTTCTTTTCTAAACTACATAGGTAGTGTGTCCAGAGGCTTTTCGCTGCTTATCCATATTTAAGGCCTGGAACTTCCTGGAAGGGTTTTAGCCGCGGGGATGAACAACACAGCCATATAGTTTCCATACAGGCGCATAAGAGGCCACTGTCGGCCATTTTATTTATGAGGTCACAATCTCTGCGGCAAACAAGCGTTCCACAACAACTTTAATATCCAAGCTTAATATTTTATCGTCCCACAGTCTCTTCAGTCGTTGCTTCAGCCTTTCATGCTGTCCTGAAAGTAAACAGGTGGGCTTGAAGAAGGGAAAAAAAAGGGATGGGTGTGAGAATACCAAAGGAGGGAAGAAGACTCTCAATCCACTTGAAGGTCAGGAGAAGGAGAAGCTTAGTATTCGCACGCCTCTTGAGTTGATCCCGGTGTGTCAGAAAACTTCTGACGTGATGATGGGTGCTGTTGAGGACATGAAAGAGGCATCAGAAAACAAGATGTTGAGCACGGATATGACATCATCCAGGGGAGCTTCCCATCTCCAAGAAGAACTGCAGAGAGCGAGCGAGAGAGAGCGAATGGTAAGCTCCACCTTCACTTTGCTCATCTTTTATTTTGATCTGTCCATCCACGGCTGGTGCGCGTGAAGGGAAGCGGCTGGCAGGTGATATTGAAGCCTATGAAATATTTACCAAAGCAATAATGACTCCCTGGACAGAGGGGAAGAAGACAAGAATGAGAGAGGAAAACAGGGTAGAAAGTGCACAATGTTGAAATAGAAAATACAGTGCTTGTCTATTTCTTTTTCTCTTCAAAGATAAAGGCATATATATATATAATTTTTTTTTATGGACAAAAATCTCACACTAGGTTCTGAGCAAATGGGGAACCGATGGCCGCTGTACTTATTTCTGTAAGACCGGAAACACATAACATGTAGCTTGAGTATGTAACATTTGTAGGGAACAAGTTGGCCAAACACACATGTAACATTAGCCTCTCTGAGTTCTTCGCAGAGTACAACGCCTCACGCGGGCTCCTTCCCGCTGCGAGCCTTTAATGCGCGGGCCTCCGTTTGTTTGCAGACGGGACTCGGCATCGCACTTGGGTCCAGCTTGAGCCGGACAGCCAATGAGACAAGGGAAGGAAATCGAGCCGCCGCGCCGTTGTTTTCCCTGCATAGCACGTCCAGGATGCCGGGGTGGCTCAGAACAACAGTCGGCTCTCTAACCTGAGACTCCGGGTTAAAAGATGGAAGGAAGGGCTGGCTCAGTGCAGCGGGGGTACACTTTGGATGTGTCTACAATGGGAGTGAGCCGTGGATAGAGAGCAAGGGTTTGGACAAACAAACATGAACCTTTGCGTTGGGCTCTATGTGAAAGCGCGCCGCAGATGGGAGAAAAACACTTTCACTCAGCACCGTCAGGGCTTTCTCTATCTTCAAAACAAGCACTCGTAGTCAAAATAAACTGGAGGTGAAAAGAAAGCACGGACAGAATCATTTCGCTTCCGCAGCAAGTACAGTACAAATGGCCTTAAGCACCTTTGGAAAAAGTCTGAGACGACGAGTGTTACGTATCGTGTTAGGGAATGTCAGTGAATCAAATACTATTATTTTACATTTTGCATTTTGGTGGTGGTCAACTGCACTTTAAAATTTCGTCTACTATTTCGGTTCCGATATTTAGCTACATTTGACAGGCTAAATGCCGATCAGAATGATGCCGTGCACTGCAAACTACAAGCACAAAAATAATAATTATCGTAAAATCCTGACAGTGCCAATGGGGGAATTTTTCTTATCTGCTCTGGCTATTTTATTGGATCTCACGACCGGTGAAGGCGTGTGATAAAATGTTTGGAGCGCTTGCATTGGCAATAGTAGCAGTGCAGGCAAACGATCAGCTCAGCTTGGAGTAGCACTTTCTGGTGCCCTCTGACCCACCCCTTTAACCCTCCTTGCTCCCCCTCCTGTCCTCCCTTCCTGCCTCTCACGGACTTCGCCTTGGCCGCGTGTAACAGCACGGGAGATTTATGTCAAAGTGCGAGTATGTGTCTAGCGCATGACACTCCCTGTGTACTCCCCGAAGCGAGGGGCTACACTTCCTGATCAGCAAGCCTGACACACTGGACAGCTGACCCCCGACCCCTCGGTTTCACCTGAGTCGCAGAGGGGCGGAGGGTGGCGAGGTCACAGTCGACACAGCACTACTCTGTTATGCAGTGCGTTGAGAGTCTATGCACATCGGCGTCACTCAGCAAATCAGAGTCAGAATTTGCAGAAGCTTGTTTCCGTTCAAGACTCAGCCATCCTTCCATTTTGCAAAGCCTTTATATCCTGGATGAATTTTGCGGAGCAAACTATAAAGTCAAATGATTTCTATTAAGAGAGGTCAGTCTAATTGTTTTCTCCATACAGAATAGTGGAAATAGAATTTATCTTTGCATTTGATTACAGTGTTGGGGGAAAAAGCCAAATAAAAAGCAAAACATGCAGACGAACGCTGGACAAAACTCTCGCCATGTAAAGTGACGTGCTATGCGACATGCATGTTGGTGAACCAACGATTCCAAAGACATATTTACATCTAAGTTGGAATTGTACAATCTGAAATGCGTTCCAGATACCCATGTACATTATATCCCAATTGTGATTTACTGCACGTGTTGTATCGAACATCACATGAGAAATTTCCCTTCACTGTAAATATTGATTTTATTTCCCACACTCCCTGCTTTATTCTTACGAATATTAATGTGTTTAGATGGAGACGGTGTAAAACAAAGAGCAACAGCACGCATGGAAAACATTAAAGCCCTTTTAAAGCGAAATACGTCATGCGGGTTGTTTTCAAACGAGCCTGTCACGCGTGATCTGTAGTCGATCAGGACGGCAGAGTTGGCCATAGCCATACATGATAAAAAACTACGGAAGTCAATAATACCATGAATCTCGTAATTTAGGGCATGGGTTCATGAGACTCAATAATGCAAAAAAGAAATTACGTAAGAGGATGAAATGAAAAAAAATGACGTGAGGGCCTCTTGACGTCAAGTCATGACGAGAGCAATTAGCATGATTGGAGTGCTGTTTGTTCGTAAGAGGTAGGGGGGAGTAGCACTGCCCTCATTAGCATGCATGCTTTTACAAGCCCCGGGTGAAGTCGTCAACGCTGGCCATTTTATTTATTAGTAAATCCAGACAGATGGCGAAGAAGCTAGTATTGACCAGACGTGGTCTTTTAAAGAGGCAACAATGAGCACTAAGGCGGTGGCATTAAGCTGCTAATAAAAAACCTTCGCACAGGGCACCCCTGCCCCGAATCTGTCATTTTCATTTTTGCAATCAGATTTATGCATTCAATTGTATTGTAATTGATTTTATCTGGTACAAGTACAACTTTCCAAGCACAATTCGATGTCATTGAATCACAGGAATATAAAACGATACATAGATGCTCGGTCAATAGATGGATATATATTGACTCGCATTTGTCTATAAATATTTATTTTTCAAGTATATAAATAATCATTTCAAATCTCTGCTCTTTAAAACAGCGCAACTTGGTTTAAAAAAACAAGCTCTCCTTATCTCCCACGCTGCCATTTTCTAACAGAGGGAGCTTCTGGTTTGCAGCGAGCCAGCGCCGAGGCAATTAAGAGTTTAACCTGGGCTCAGCCCACGGGACCCCTGAGTAGACAGCGGAGTCAAATAGAGCTGGGCTGTGCACAAAGGCAGGCCAGTGGAGAGCTGGCCAGTCAGTTGTACTTTCCTGCACGGGAGAAAGATGCAGAGAAAGTGACAGATAAGCAGTGGGGAAGAAGAGAAGAAATGGATAGATTGGGGAGAGAGTGAGAGAAAGATAGAGCCCAGTGTACACAAGCCCGCTCCTCCATGAGAAGAAGGTCACCAGCTCTCTCAGAGGAGTTCCTTAAATAAAGTCCCGTATCCTGCTGCTCTTCACTGGGCAAACAACCTCCTCTGCTCTTTATTAACTAAATATGAGGGGACTCTGACCGGGGGACAAAAATTCAATATTCCCCCCCTCTCTTCCGCCACCACCGCCAAATATTTAAAGCAAGCAAATAAACAGACAAATAAATAGACCTCTGCCAAGGGAAGAGAGGGCCAGCCGGTCCCTTGGATGTAATTTGACGGCCCACTTACTTGGAGGCCAAGAGCCCAGTGCTACTCAAGATGCTCATTTGAAGAGCTGTCAATCAAGGTGGGTGGGTGGGGGGAGGGGGTCAGCAGCTTTGGGGATATTTGTGCCACTCGTGTATGCGAGTGTGGGTGTTTAGAAGAGGTGAGCAGCAATTCCTCCTCAAGGTTGGAGCAGATAAGGAGAGCGTTTTCCTGATGAATTCATCAGTTCCCTGCCACCCAGCTTTATAAGTTTCCCCAGACTTGAGCCAAAATGGACGCCATATGCTTCGCAATACAGCAGTTGTGTGATTTTTTTCCCCAAGACAATAAAAAATAATTGATAATAATAAATCCTCTGAAACAGACTCGTACAGAAAGAAACGGCGTTTGCGCCGTTGTGGGAATGAACACAGCCAACATGCTTATTAGCACATCAGGGCCCACATTCTTTGACCTTGCAGAACATGAAATAGACTCACGAGGGTCCATACATAAACTGGAACTGGAAAAAAGTATAAAATACACCATTACAATTAAATGAAATATTATAATGAAATCAATTCTATGATTTGACTCAGTACAAATTGCAAGGTGACTTTCTTAGTGTTCAATTTAATTTTTCATTTTTAGGGCAGTAACAATTAACAAAGATTAAGGCTGACATGTAATTTCAATACAAAGAAAAAAAACTAAAAGTGAAACCCTACTGTGTCATGTTTAAATAATGGAACGTCAAAGAAGGTGCAAAAGTGCCCGCGTCAATATTTCTTGTCATACTCTATACACGCATCCGAGACTTCCTTTCTTGTTCTGCACCCCCACTGATGAAGTGATGAGGGGGATGCATGGGGGGAGTTAATATTAAAAAGTCCTTTCATCCATTTTAGATGAGATGTAGATGACTCAATTATGCTTGGCCTGACATCAAGACCACTTGGCGGCGAAGCGGCTGCTAACGTTGGAAAATGATCCACTTAATCCTGCTCATATGAATGGCGGGGCGCTAACTCGGCTCGCGACGCTAAGCGAGTGAGACGGGGCGCTCCCGGCATGTGGTCGGTGGGCGGGGCTTGGTTAGTATGAAGGGCAGGAAAGAGATTCAGGACGTCCACTTTTGTGTAACAAGAGGGAAGGAAAAGTCGTCCCTTTCAAGGCTGAAAGGAACAAGTGAAAGAGAGAAAATGGGTCAAGAGAGTCCTGCAGGATGCAAGGCGTCGGGCATGAGTGCAGTGACCCACAAAAACACTGCACATTTGGGGGTCTGAGGTGTTTGATTTGAGAGGGCTCCCCTGTCCCCACCAGACACGCATCACTGCAATATTCATCTGGAAACATCAACCGTAATCTCCGATTGTCAACATCGACTACTCTGGTCTGACTGAGCAAGTCGGACACGAAAAACGCCTCAACATAGGAAGTTCAGTGAACCCCCTTAAATTTATGATTTGAAGTTGAGAAATTCGTCTTTGTGCTCAAGCCGAATCAATTAAAGTATTACTTTAATGACATCAAGCAGCATCTTAGTGCTAGATAACTATGTTGAAGGGAACTGAGGAATTTCATTTTCCCACCTCGTTTTGCATCTCGTTTGTGACCTTAGCAGTGGCCCAAACAGTAACACCGCTTAACACGCGGTCGGTCAAGTCGTGGTGTTTTGTCAGCGCCGATTGGTGTTTGTCTGCGGAGCTGACAAATGAACGCTGCCCGTCGCGGCGATGACAGCCGCCCCGAAGCTGCGATGCTATCTTTGACTCTTCTACAATTACCTCCTCTGCCTCTGTGGCCCCGACTACCCCCCGCCCCACAGGGCCCTCCGGCACAGGCTCACACTGTGGAACCTGCTACGCACGAGATACGTTTGCGTTCATCTGTCGCTTCGTACAAACATTCCCACGGACAACTGTACACGTCCTATGCTCTGAAATGCTTTGTAAATAGGAACGATTAAACATAGGGTCCCATTTTTTTCACAGTGTAAACACTGTCTAAAGAGCTTTTTGTTTTATAGCGAAGTCGAGGCTCGTGGTTCACTGGCTTGCAGACTTCATAAAATATTTTTGTAATATGGGAAAAATAAAAAAGTTGTTTGCATACATAAAGTAATTTTGTATATTATTTATTCTTTACATTTAGTCCCATAAAATTCCCTTAAAAGATGATGGATGCCGATTAGCCCGTATGTAACGAAATGATCCAGTTTCTGCTTTTAAGTGCAACATTTGACTGGACTGTGACCCCGAAGAGATACCTTTCTCCAGCACACACCTGGTTATTTTATCTTTCTGCACACCTATTGTGGGGCCTAATTGATGGTGGCCTGGCTGGTTGTGACCCCGGACACAACAATGCATACCTGTGGCCATCACCACCAGCGCTGTGTAATTGCCTCTCCAAGTGAGGGCCCTTTTGTCCAAGTCGGCCCCCGAGGGGAGAGGCCACTGCGACCATCCATCACTCAGTCGCTCAGCCGCCACAGGAAGTAGTTAACATGGCTGACCTCAGAGGTTGGTGTGTGTGTGGAGGGAGGGAGGGAGATGGCGCTCCGGAGTTCTTGGTGAGAGACACACAGAGCATTAGCCATCTTTTCATCCCGCCAGTGACATCGCTCCGTCAGTCAATCCATCAATCAGCGTGATGTAGCGCTCGACGCTAATCCAGCCGCGTCCTTTGAACCTTTGAGGAACAGACAGCACCAAGAGCACGGTAAAAGACTAAAAATAAAAGAGTCCTATTACACAGATGTGACAAGAAGACAGACCGTGTGAGTGAGCAGTTTCAGCTAAAG
Source organism: Syngnathus floridae (assembly GCF_059516105.1). Taxonomy (NCBI): domain Eukaryota; kingdom Metazoa; phylum Chordata; class Actinopteri; order Syngnathiformes; family Syngnathidae; genus Syngnathus; species Syngnathus floridae. Next base: position 17,886,102 of record NC_142415.1, read on the forward strand.
AATGATGGATGCTCGTAAAACACCTGTTCAAGGAGGTAATAAAATCTACAGACAGCACTTAGGGCAGCGTTTCCACGGCATTGCTGTCCTTCATAGCACTTTAAGGTTTGCTTTAGTTGCTGTATTAATGGTTAAGGCTTTAGTATCGAGCACAGCCGCCCATTACATTGATCGTGATCGACCAGTTGATCGCCTATAGATTGTGTTGTGGGTTTATCCCATGGCATTAAAACTAGAGGAAACTAGCAAGTTGCTTTATTAGCCTTCAAATAGTTTTATTTTGAATTTGAGAAATGGTATGGAAATGATCAAGGGATCAAGTGAGAAGCCAAAAACTTACCATTTCAATACAGGGTGGAATTTTCATTTTCGCAATGTTGTTTTTGAAATGTTACTGCAGGAGCAATTGTCTAATTCCATTCAGTGATTCTCATTAATCAAGGGAAGAAAAAAGAAACATCGGTTGAACGGCGTAATGAGTACATAGATGAGGGAAATATTTTAGCCACTGACCTCAGTTACCTGGACATAAGCAAAAACAATGAGAATTTGGAATTGTATAAAATCATGTTTGAGACACAATATAGCAGATAAAATGCCATACTTTATTGAATTTTGCCTTTCCTATTGCGAACAAGCTGTGGCAACGGGAAAGTACAAAGGGATGCGTACAACGCTAAAAAATGCAGCGCTACAAAACAAAACTCTCGGATAACAACAATAAGCAAAGGTGCAGCAAGGAAAAAAATATAGGAAAAACAGTGTTTGGCAACCAATAACTTCAACGATTAACAAAAAAGTACAAAAAGGAGTGCAATTGTAATTTTTAACATAAATTGTCTACTTCATCGTCATCGAAAAAAAGAAATTAATAGTGGAGATCTTGCTACGCTGTCTCATCGTCGGACCCCCCCCTCCCCAAAACACACACACCACCACCACCTTTTAGGCTTTTGCCAAAAGTGTCGGCTGGTTCTTTGGCCAGCAGGTTTCCAGTGTGCGTGACACACTTTCGGAGTAATTAAACGCCATTGAACAGCTGTAACAAAGGAGGGTATTCTGGTGTTGTACTTTCGACACATCCTTTCATTCGTCGTGACGACTTGAGAACAAACGACTGGTGGGAATTCCTGTAGGCTCACGTACGCCGTCGTAATGGAAAATTTGCTGCTTTTTTTCTTTGGTCAGTCTGGGAATTATAAACCAATGTGATTCTTACCCTTATAATAATAATAATAATAATAATAAAAAAAAACATTCGGGATAAACCAGTTGCTGGCGTTTTGATAAGGGTCGACTGAATGCTATATTTGTTTATTTCACTTGAAATGAGACGGATGCCGTTCAAAAGCATTAGTGCGCTTGTTTTGAACTACTTAAGAGATGAAAATTATGAATTTGACTAGAAATTGGCAGTTTGACTGTTATACTCCGAATTAAAAAAACAAGATTCTCGATCCATAATGTGCTTTTAGCTTTGTAAGTCCGATTTCTTAGGTCAGTCATCATTTAGTCAATATTCGGTTTTCCTTGAAAATGGAACACACTGCTGGTTTCTTTCTTTGGTCAGTCCGGGAACAAAATGGCCTCACTTGAGAACCACGAGAGCATTTTTAAAACTGTGAATACTGACAACGCCCCCTCTAAAGAAAGCTGGATTACATGATATTAAGTGATACAATGACATGATAAATAGTTATACACTGAAATGCCAATACCTCGTTACTTTACGTGTGGTTACACTAGTAGCTTGATGCTAAGCTTGCCTTGTTAGCATGTTACTAAAGCGCCACTATGATGCGTTTATATCGAGAGGGACTGGGGATTTGGGCTGCGAGGGGATGGAGATGAAGCAATGAAAAATTCCTCTCGTTCAGAATCGCAATGGGTTTGCCGTCAGCTCACGTCGGGGTCGGTTGGAAAAGCTGGTATTCTGATTTCTTATTTCCTTGCACGTCCATTATGAGAGGCCTTGAAGGATCCTTCACATTCTGTAGAACAGAAATTGCATCTTGTCAAATTGTCAAGATTTCTAAATAGTCCGTTTTAGACTTGGCTTGAAAGTATGTAGTTGTACAGAATAATGAAGGCATTTAAGGAATTAACATTTACAGTAATAGAGCAAAGGTGTTCCATCTAAAACCCGTTTTTAAAACGTCACCTCCATAGCAGCGACTCCACTCGGTTGATGATGTCAGCCAAATCAAAGGGAAGCGGCATGTCGGGGTCGTCCACGCCCCAGAAGGGACGGTCTACGGGGGCCTCCTCGGGGGCCATTGTCTGGGCCAGGCTGGAATGGCACCTGAAGTGACGGGACACAGGGAACAACAACGCCTTCTTGTTCACAAAACAATTGCTCATCGTTATGACTTGTACCACTTGTTGATCGTGGGAGAATACAGAAAATTAAAAACAAATGACTCAGCATAGGTCTTGGCTGCCTGTGTCATTGGTGTGTCGATGTGATGCCTAAAAAAGTTACATATTGTGATGTTTGATTGTTTTTTTTGACAGTCACCACTATTTCTGCGGTGAGTCAGCAAAAGTGTCTCTGGTGTAACAACCCAGGAAGCTGTGACGTTAACACCGCGGAAAGGCAGCCTATGACGGATAATGGCGGGTTAAGTGTAAATGTGACAGTGTTTGACGGCCCCGGCAGACCCGGGTCACATCTTTTGTCAGAGCAGTGTAAATATTTACTGTGCTGCTCGCGGGTTGTCATTGTAAATCTGCTCCCCTCGACCTCTCATCCCCGCTGCCTCTTGGCAGATGAGATGGACCTTTAACCTCAGGGTGCAAGAGGGAGAGGAGCAGGGTGGCATGTCTATGTCAGTTGTGTTAGTTACTATATAGTTCAACAGGATCCGTTCAGAATGCAGCAATTTCAAGACACTTTTCCCCATGGGAAACATTCCAAGGCTAAACTGACTCCATTATGGAACCTTCCGTGACTGTCCAGAGTTACACAGCGTTTGCTGAAGGGCATTTTTTTGGGACCAGTCCTTAACTGTAAAAACAGATTTATTGTTCCAAAAAAACAAAAAAACAAAACAAGTTCCGTTTGCAAGAGTACAGTCAAGGGGCCATCACCTCATGAAAACAAAAAAAGCCAAAATAAAAGCAACCCTCACTTGGTGGAGTCATGCTTTTAGAATCCGCTGAGCAAAAGTCACGCATAGGTGTCACTTGAATGCTATGACATACGTGCACAAACACACACACACATATGTGCACACAGACTTGAAGACAAGCGAGAGGTGGGGGTTCCAGGCTCGGTTATGGATGAGGTGAAGGGACATTAAGTAGCCACAATTTGCGGTTATATATTTTAACGTGAGCCACTTAATGTTCCACTGGCTCTCGGCCTAAGTGGTGCTTTTTTGGTGTGGTTAGCGCAAGAACGGCATTAACATCATGCCGCTCCAATATATCTTGGGCGCCCTGGATCTGGGCCTGATAATAGCATCTGTTAACACGCGCTAAGTACCATTATGTAGCACATCACTTCATAAATAATACGATTAGGCGACCTTGGGGCTTTGCGATGAGCCTTGTGTTTAAATGTTCTCATCATTTATTTAGGGCACGAATTAAAGGAAGCGCCACTTCAGGAAAAAAAAAAGCAAAGGAGGGGGAGGCCTATGTGGCTGGTGTTCATATCCAAGTGCAACGTGACCGAGATGGTGCTGGTGTGTTCTGCTGACACGAGCGTGAAGTCACCATGGGGGAAACTGTCCACCAATGATTTGGCCTGGCTCAGAATTCTCAAATCTTGACTACTACAGTAGTAAGAAGTCATTGCTTGGTTAAGTTTTTGCGTCGTTGACGCCAAAATTTCAAATGCCACCTTAACTTCAAGCCATTTACTAACTTGTATGGCAATTAAATGCCCAAGTACAACATGAGAACATTTCGAGTGAGCCAAAATTCACACCCAGACATTAACGCAAAGACCAAAATGCCATGTTAATGTCAATCAGCCAACACCCACGTTTTTGTCACGAGTCAGCTACATACAATGCTTACACTTTGTAAAACCAATTATATTATTATTTTTTTTATTCCTGCTCTATGGTTATTTTACCAACTCACGGTAACCTGTGCTAGCATGCAAATACAGAAAAGTCAATTGAAACAAGGAAAAAGGTCAAGTCACCAAAGTTGGGAGACAACAGAACTTAATGAAATATTTAATTAGCTACGTCACAGAAGAAAGTTTCTGGTTAGCCGGGAACCAGTCCAGGGTGAAGCACGCCTCTCGAACAAAGTCAGCTGCGATATGTCTCAACCCACCTGTGATGCTCATGAAGACAGGCGTATAAAAAAAATGGATGAATGGATAACAATGTGCATGCAACCCAGCACACAATTCCAGTCAGTGTATTCTTGCTTGTGAAAATGGAACCCAAATAAAGTCAATACCAAGCGAGGTGCCTTTCGGTTCTTTGGGGAAATGGCGGCAACAAACACCTGAGCTAAGGTCAAAGACAAAAAGAGGTGTAGTAGAAGAAGTGGTTTCTTGGGAGTCCACTCTGTTCCAATGGATTAACCCCAGTCAGATCTGGACCTAACTATCCCATCTGGCGCTCAGTCGAGAGAGATTGGCAATACAATCAGTCATTTCAATTTGCCCTGAAACCTTCTAACCGGGCCAGGCTCACGCTCAAATGGTATGCTAATGTGAAAGGTATCTGGCTTTCTATCGTCTCTATTCCACAGAGGCATCCCCTAACTGCACCCCACCACCCCAAACTGCACTTGAACTGCGGCCGGGGTGGGTGCTCAGCAAGCTTTGCAATAAGAGGCTGGGGCACCCTCAACCCCTTTGTGCTCAAACTAAGCACTTTAGCTAAAGTGAGTGTTAATTATGGACAGGCAAAACAGTCAATAAAAGGTTAATGCAAAAGTCAAAGGATGAATTCCTTTAAGCATTGCATCATTCCACCATCTCCACGACAACTGGCTACCTCGCAGGTCTCCTAATCAATACGTTTTACTGTAATGCGCTCCCTATTGATTTTCGTCCTTCCTCGGTCCCTCCTCCTCCGTGGCTTTTATCCCTCGGTTAAATGAGAGAGACGCAGCAAAAGATGGAGAAACAAGTAAATAATCTCATTAACCTCAGTTAGGCTATGTTATAGAATGCTTGGGCTTTCTCCTAAAGGCTTGCGAGAAAATCTTACGGTGGTCTACCGTCACCACCGCCGCACTTAATCTCCGGCTGCTGCGTAATCGTGTAGCGGTCCACTCAAGCGATGGAAGCAGCCATACATTAAATGGCCCTCGGCTCTTAACATGATGGGAATCCACCTAATAGACAACATCAGTGTTTCCGCCTGGCGTAATTACATTGATAAATGCACAATTTTGTCAGGCCAAGTGAAAAAGAACCTGTGGCGCAAGGACGGGAGACAACACTTATTGCGTTAAGGCTGTACAAGGTCGTTTGGAACCTCACGGTGATCGGGATCGGTCCAAGAATCTGAACTTGTGTTTTTTACAGTATTATGTCCCATGTTCAGAAAATCTGGATTCAAAAATGTGCTGGAAGATCTCTGTGTTGCATGTTCACTCAAAGTCAGATGAGGTACCAGATAATTATTAACTGGATCCTGCAACTTCATACTACACTATTTAAATCAGACATCTGGACTTTTTTAAGAATCCTTTTGAAGATAAGGAGAAATGACCAAGAAGTAGTCTAGTTTTCTTCAATTGAACTTGTGGGCATTACAATTAGCCTTCATAAATGTCTCTTACACAATTCTGCTAACATTTTAACATTCTGCTAACAATTATAATTAACAATTAAGGTAATATAAGGTAAGAATATCATTCCCTTACTGACTCATTGACATTTGAGTCTTAGCTAACTTGTTCCTTTGTCCTACACCTGGCAACAGTTCTGTGCAGGTGTGAGCATTTACAGCCTTGGCAGTCCATCACACTCCAATTGCCGAGAGAATGCAATCAGACAAGTTATGAAAAATTTTACATTTTCACCGTAAATCAAGCTGACCCTGAAGCTAAGGTGCGCAATGTGTGCCTAAGGAAGCAAAGAGTTAATTAGTCGAGTGTATTTCTGTAACGGTTGTGAAAGCTGAGATGTGAGTGAACATGCATGTTTGTCAGGGAGAAGAAGGCGGGCAGATGGACAGACAGGTAGCATTTAGCTATGTGTAAATCTGTCAACGTTGCAGCAAAACATTAGCAAAGTCAAGGAGAGGGCATCAAGACAGCGAAGATGTTTAGAACAAGGCTTAACCTGTGAGGTGAAACTTTAGCGCGTGGCCCACGCCAACGAGCATCCAAGTACGGCTCAACTGAACCGAAGTGCCGCCTTTATGATTGTGATTGTGAGGAGTATGATTGACAAATTCAAATATTATCAGCGTACAG